>NC_057710.1:97654782-97759265 GCF_004010195.1 Chiloscyllium plagiosum | reverse complement strand
GCTCACCAATAGGATAAATAACACACTGAGGAACCTACAAAAAAACGGACAGATAACCAGGTCGGACCTACAAAGAATGAAACCTGAAAGCAACAACACCCCCAGATTCTATGGACTACCTAAAGTGCACAAACCAGACATCCCACTCAGACCCATAGTATCACTACCAGGGACACCATCACACAAACTGGCAGAAACTACAGCAGAAACTGAAACACTTGATCAGCGGATCCAGACACTCTATACAATCAACACAGGAATTCTTGGACATCATCAGAAATATACACATAGACAAGGAAGAAACCATGGTCTCATTCGACGTAGCAGCACTGTTCACGTCTATTGACAAAGCCCTAGCCAGAGAAACAATAGCCAACCTGCTGAACAGACAACAGGACATTGAACCCATCAACAAAGACGGCATACTTAAACTACTGGACTTGTGCCTCACAACACACTTCACATTCAACAACCAGATATACGAACAAATCAACGGAACACCCATGGGCTCACCGATCTCTGGACTCATAGCAGAAGCAGTAATGCAAAGGTTAGAACAAACAGTCTTACCACAAATTCAACCCAAACTCTGGGTTAGATATGTTGATGACACCTTTGTAATCATTAAAAACACAGAAATAGAGAAAACACACCGGATCATCAACTCCACACTTCCAGGAATCCGATTCACGAGAGAAGAAGAGAAGGACAACCAACTCCCATTCCAAGACGTGAGGGTAGAGAGAACACCAAACGGAGAATTCACCACTAAGGTACACAGGAAAGCCACACACACAGACCAAGTCCTGAACTATGAAAGCAACCACACCAATACACAAAAACGAAGTTGCATCAAGACACTATTCAAAAGGGCCACAACACACTGCAGCACACCAGAACTGCAAAAAGAGGAAGAGGAACACCTATACAAGGTACTCGCAAAAAACGGATATCCGCGCAATTTCATCAACAGATGCCTAAGGGAAAAACAACAGAACGAGGACATGCCGCAACCCAAAGCACTAGCCACACTACCATACATCAACAACCGGAAGTGGCAGGGACAGGCCACTATAAATGCCGGAGGAAACACCACAGAAGCGCTTCACAGGAGGCTCCCAAGAACTGACTCATCCACAAACTCCATCAACAAACACATAGACCTGGACCCAATATATCGGCCACTACAGCGGACAGCTGAAACTGACAACCGGAAGCGGCAGGGACAGGCCACTATAAATGCCGGAGGAAACACCACAGAAGCGCTTCACAGGAGGCTCCCAAACACTGAGGATGTCACCTAGACAGGGGACGAAACGTTTGCAACAAAAACTTCCAGCTCGGCGAACAGAACCACAGCAGGTCAGGCATCATCCGAGGGGCAGGATATAATATAAATGAAGACAGAATGCAAAAGAACCTCCATAGGAATGGCAGTATCTAAGGAGAGAGAGAGGCAAGAGTTAATATTTTGAGTCAATATGGCTTTTCTTCAGAACATGCGGAGCTGTAAAAAAAAATGTCAACCAGGTGAAGCTACAACAAAGGACTATGTGCATGTTAAACAGCAGAAGCAGCTCGCTGCAGACAGAGCCAAGTAATCCCACAAAAACAGATCTGATAAAAAGCATTTGCAGTCTTGCTTGCTCAGTCGTGAATGGTGGTAGACAATTAAACAAATAATTTTAAAGAGAAAATACCTCTTTAAGTTCAGGGTCTAGAATGATAGTGAGTATGACAAAGTTCAGTACTCAACAGAACAAACACAAATATATAAATCAAAGTCAACACTCAATCTTTATTGAACAATTCCCATTTTTACTTAGTTATGTCGTGTGTGAAGGAAAAGCTCCAGCACAATGCTTTCCTTGGCTAGCCTTTGGGTAGTCTTTTGATGACAATATGTGGGCTTAGTAGACCTGACCAGGATTATACCTGCTTTTTGTGACGAGCTATAGCTTAGTTAGCCGACATCTCCGCCACCTACAAATGGATCCCACCACCTGGGATATATTTCCCTCCCCACCCCTATCCACTTTCCGCAAAGACCATTCCCTCAGTGACTACCTGGTCAGGTCCATGCCCCCCGCTCATCCTCCCCTCATAACACCTTCCCCTGCCACCGCAGGAATTGCAAACCCTGTGCCCACACCACCTCCCTCACCTCCATCCAAAGCCCCAAAGGAGCCTTCCACATCCACCAGAGTTTCACCTGCACTTCTACACATGTCATTTATTGCATCCATTACTCCTAGTGCGGTCTCCTTTACATGGGGGAGACTGGACACCTTCTTGCAAAGCGCTTTAAGGAACATCTCTGCGACACCCACACCAATCAACCTCTGCCCCATAGCCGAACATTTCAACTCCCCCTCCCACTCTGCCGAGGACATGCATGTCCTGGGCCTCCTCCACTGCCACTCCCTCACCACCCGACGCCTGGAGGAAGAACGCCTCATCTTCCGCCTCGGGACCCTTCACCCCCAGGGCGCCAATATGGATTTCACCAGTTGCCTCATTTCCCTCAATTTTCCTACTCCTCTGCTGCTGCCTGACCTGCTTTGCTTTTCCAGCATCACTTTAATCTTGACTCTGATCTCCAACATCTGCAGTCCTCTGTTTCGCCTGAAGCATTTGCAAATATATTCATTCAGAATTGTCAAGTGGGTGATCCCAGGCCTTCCCATGAAAAAAATTCACATCACAGATGTCAGTCTGAAGTCAGTCATTTCACTCCCGGTGATACCAAGAAATGACTGAGGGCAAGACTGGTGGACCTAGACAGCAACTTGGGGCCAGCATTACTTTCCACTGACTACTTGCACCACTGAACTGGCCATGCCCCTTGTCAGCTACAGCTATAACATTTACATTTACCTGTCAAACAGGAAAACTATCTGTATGTACTGCCCACAAAAAGCAGGACAAACCCAATCCTGCATCTACCCCATCATTAGTCTGCTCTCAGAAAAATAATGGAGGGTGCCATTACAATACAATCTAGCTGTCAGGATTTATTGCCCAGAGGATTGTTAACAGTCAACCATGTTGCTGTGGATCTAGAGTCACATGTATATCAGACCAAGCAAGAATGGCAGATACCCTTTCCTAAAGCACATTAGTGAATCAGAAGTGTTTTTATGGCAACCAACAGTCATTAAGTGGTTACTAATGAGCTAACTGTTTAATCCAGATATTTTAATGAATTCAGATTTCACCATCTGCTTTGGTGGAATTCTAACCCATGTCACCAGAATATTAAGGTGAGGTTCTGGGTTATTAGTCCAGTGACTTACCAATACATCACTACCTCCCCCATTGTGTCAAACAGGTACCATGCAATGGCATCTCTAACGAGAGAGAATCTAACCATCTCCCCCGATCTTCAGCACCATTATCATGACTGAATCCCCCACTATCAGCATCTGAGAGTTTAACATTGACCATAACTTGAACTGGATTGTCTAAGTAAGGAGTTTAGCAACAAGAGTGGCTCAGGAGACTGGATGTTATGCAGTGAGTAACTCATGTCCTGACTCCCCAATAACAGTCCACTATCTGCAAAGTACAAGTCAGGAGTCACCCCAGTTGCCTAGACGAGTGTAGCTCCAATTAATGCAAGAAGTTTGAAACCATCCATAACAAAGCAGTCCATATGATCGGCACCTCAGCAACTACCTTAATCATTTGCTGCCTCTACCATTGATTCACAGTAGTAGCTCTGTGTATCATCTCCAGATGCACTTCAGTAACTTGCCAAGGTGCCAACCCGCAATCAGTACCATCCAGAAGGACAAGGGTAGCAGGTACATGGGTTCACCACCACTTGTAGATTCGTCTCCAAGCTACTCATTGGCCTGACTTGGAACTGTATTGCTGTTCTATTCTTTTTCTTACAGCACTGTGGGTGCCCCTACACCCCCTAAGACTGCAATGGTTCAAGAAGGTGGCTCACCATCACCTTCACTGGGACAATAAGAAATAAGCAATAACTGCTGGCCTAACCAGCTGCAGTAAGTCCTCACTGAAGTTGTAGTTCCTGAAAATCTCAACTTTTAAGTGAAATAACTTTAAATGCATCAGAGATTTCCATAGATATAAATGTTAAAGATCTAATCAGTTTCCTTGGCATATTTATCATTTGGAAAGAAACAGGGTAAAGCTCAAGTCGAGTACCTAACAAATGCAGAACCATGTATTCCTAGCTGAAATATCTTTAAAGATAAAATTCATAAATAATCTTAAAAAAAAAAGTACAGGTATGCAAAGTTCCAGTTCTCGTGAGTAAGCATCACTTACCTTGGTGTGCTTTTCTTTAGATCCATTGTATTTTGAAACCTCTTAAAAACAATTAGTCTGAAGCAATGTTTCGTGTTACTAACACTTTTCCTATCAAAATTCTGAAATGTCATTTATACAGAGGAACCTCTATTATCCAGCATTTGATTAACCGAATTTCAGATTATCCAAACAAGATTGCAAGGTTCCGATGCTTGGCTAACTATGTTATCTGGCATTCAATTATCCAGCATTTGATTAACTGAACATAAAATTCCCTTTGTCATGTAATTGGGTTAAGTCTTTGGTGTACTGAGAACTAACTAACTGCTAAAATGCAATTTTAAAAATACTCTCCATTTAATCTATTTACATTGACCAGGCTCCATCTAGTGGCAGTAGTTAGTCAGTGCAGGAAGTGGCCCTGGACCTAATCTAAAGATGTGCTGGGTGATGAGGCCAGGGATCAGATCAAAAGTGGAAAGCAATGCTGGTTTTTGGCGTAGGCAAGGCCCAGGGAGTAATGAGATACGAGGATCATGGGCAGGGTGTATTAGGGGGTTACAAGTTGCAAGACCTGGGTAGCAGATAGGAGAAGACCAGGAGCCATGACAGAAAGCAAGGATGCCAGAAACAGAGGGCAGTGGGGTGGGTGAAAAGAGGGGCTGAAGGAGAGAGCAGAAGTGCTGATGGAAAGGTCATGTGAGCAGAACAGAACTGGAAGATTGCCAAGCAATGTTCAAGTGAAACGAGTAACAATAAACGATTATGCTGACACTACTTTATCAACAACATAAAAATAACAGCATTAAGTGGATTGATTTTCTGCAAGGACTTACTACCATTCAGATCCCATGAAATACAAAAAGTACTATAGGCATGTTTGAACCAACATTCTTTAAGCAAAGATGTTATCAATTTCACCTATTGAAGCGCAAACATAGTTGCATTTTGTCTCTGGAGTTCTTTTTTGTATCTGGGAAACTACTTATTGTAGCTACTTCAACAACAGTAAGAGTATATCATTCTGTTTGTCTAAGCGTAAAAGTGAGCACTTTACAAGTGGAGGATATTTAAGTCCAAACAAGATACTGCGGATGCTGAAAGTCTGAAACTCAGCAGATCTGGCTGTCTCTAAGGAGAGGGAAATAGATTTAACGTCCAGTTAATGATTCCTCTTCAGAATACTAAGGATGTTCTCAATATTTGAATTTACAAATGCTTTAATAACATCCCAACTTAATAATTCATGCTTGCAATGTGTTTTTATCAGGGATCAGATGTCATTTCTGATGTGGTCAAAAGCAGGATCATTGCTTGCTGTTGGAACAACCAAAGGAAATCTGCTTATTTATAGTTTACAGACCTCTCGCAAAGTTCCAGTTCTCGGTGAGTAAGCATCACTTACCTTGGTGTGCTTTTCTTTAGACCCATTGTATTTTTAAACCTCTAAAAACAATTAGTCTGAAGCAATGTTTCGTGTTACTAACACATTTCCTATCAAAATTCTGAAATGTTGTTTATACAGAGGAACCTCTATTATCCAGCATTTGATTAACCGAATTTCAGATTATCCAAACAAGATTGCAAGGTCCCAATGCTTGGCTAACTGTTACCTGGCACTCGATTATCCAGCATTTGATTAACTGAACAAAATACTCTCCGCCCATACCCTTCAGATAATCAAGGTTCATTTGAATGTGTGAACCCTTTAACATAAAATTCCCTTTGTCATGTAATTGGGTTAAGTCTTTGGTGTACTGAGAACTAACCAGCTTCTGAATTGCAAACTTAACCTTAGCTGAGGATTGTTTAAAATTTTAAGTTGAACTTCCTGGTTTTCATCAGGCAGAACTGCTGGATATCCTCCAATGAGCCAACTTGCTTGTGAGATTTTACAGTCATTATGGGCCAAGTTTCTAATTTGTGCTTTTGAAATATGAAGCTCCATGTCAGAGCAGTAATCATCAAAGATCAAATCAGAAGTGTTTTACACTCTATTTTTCTTCCAAATTCTCTATCAATCGTTTCCATGAAACAGAAGCTAGATGTGTTTAGGATGGAACAGGAAATTATCTCTTACTGATTTTCATTTTTGGCATGTTTCAGGCAGCACATTGGTGCATCATTTTGAAGTATCAGTGTAAGGAAAATTTCTAGTTCCCAACAATAACAAGCCTGAAATTACAATGGAGAATTAAACTTATGTTTAATCCTGGAACCTCATCCCAAAAACATAAGAACGGCATTATATTTCCAATTGGGGTAGTATATGTGATAAGACCATAATTACACATTTCTAGGATTTGTTCTCTTCTTTTGATTGGTAAATATTTCCATCCTTAATGATGGGGGAATCCCAGCACATTTTGTATATGCTAGGTTGAAGCTTTTTGTTTTAATTCACTTGTGGCACATGGGGGTCGCATGCATTGCCCATCACTTGCTGACTTTGAGAAGCTGGTGGTGAGCTGCCTCTTGATCTCTGCAATAGATGTGCTGTAGGTAGATCCACAATGCCCTTAGGGAGGAAATTCCAGGGCTTTGACCCTACAATAATGAAGGAATGACCATATGTTTCCAAATCAGGTTGTTGAGTAGCTTGGAGGGGAACTTGAAGGTGGCGGTTTTCTCATGCATCTCCTGCCTTTCTCTTTCTAGATAGATGTGGTCATGGGTTTGGAAGGTGCTGTCTAAGCATCTTTGACAATTTTCTGCAGTAGATGTTGTAGATAGTATAAATTACTACTATTGAGCATGGCTGGTGGAGGGAGTAGATGTTTGTGGATGTGGTGCCAATCAAACGGGCTGCTTTGTCCTGGTTGGTGTCAAGCCACTTGAGTGTTGTTGGACCTGCATTCCAGGCAAGTGAGAAGTATTCCATCACCTGACTTGTGCCTTGTAGAAAGTTGGAGAAAGTGAGGGCTGGAGATCAGAGTCAAAGAGTGTGGTGCTGGAAAAGCATAACTAGTAAGGCAGCAACCAAGGAGCAGGTGCTGCCTGACCTTGTAGGTAATGGGCAGACTGTGGGAAGTTAAGAGGTGATTTACTTGCCACAGTATTCCTTGACTCTGACCTGAGATACTTGTAGACACTATTTATTTGGTGAGTCCAGTTGAGTTTCTGATCAATGGTAAACCTCAGACTGTTGATAGTGGGGAACGTTGGTGATGGTAACACCATTAAATGTGAAGGGACCATGTTTAGATGATCTCTTATTGGAGATGGACATTGCTTAGCGTTTGTGTGCTGAGAGTATTACTTGTCACTTGTCAGCCCAGACTTGGATATTGTCCAGATCTTGTTGTGTTTGAAAATGGACTGCTTCAGTGCCTGAGGAGTCATGAATAGTGCTTAACAATTTTTAACTTAAAGGGGAGAGTGGATGATCCATCTCAGACTCCTGACATCCCAAGCATCACGGTTGCCAGTCTTTAAACAATTCCGTTTATTCCATCTGATATCAAGACACAGGATACAGTAAAAGCTATGGGGCCTGACAACATTCTTGCATAAAGACTAGAGACTTGTGCTGCAGCACGAGAGATGCCCCGAGCCTAGTTATTTTGGTGCTACAGCATTCATGCAACAAAGCACAATACTCACAACCTAGTAATATGGTCAATTGCCTGGGGGCAAATGTGGAGCAAGGTAAAAACCTTTTTGAGCTTGAAGAGATGGTTTTGGTTGTTTGAGGTCCATTTAAGAACATCATGGCAGGTGAACCTCAGGGTAGTGCCCTGATCTTCCTTCTACCATGACGTCAGTTGGGGATATTCGCTGATAATTGCATAATGTTCAGCACTATCGTCAAGTCTTCAGATACTGTAACAGTCCATGCGCAAGTGCAGCAATATCTGAATAATATACAAGCTTGGATTGATTGGTGGCAGATAACATTCACAATGACCAAGTGCCAGATATTGGCCACCTCCAACAAGAGGCAATCTAGCAATTATCCTTTGGCATTCAATCAAATTATCATCACTGAACCCCCGCTGTCAACATTCTGGGAGTTGCCATTTATCAGAAACTGAACTAGTCTAGCCGTACAAATTCTGTGGCTACGAGAGCAAGTCAGAGGCGAGGAATCCTATAGAGTAAGTCACACCCTGTCTTCCCAATGCCTATCCCCCATCAACAAGGCAGGTATGTCATAAAATACTCCCTAGTTGCCTGAATAGGTACAGCTCACCAACATTCAAAATGTTTGACATCATCTGGGATAACTCTTTCTTCAGGATTCATTCCCTTCAACACTGCTGCACTGTGGCAGTACTGTGTACCATCTATAAGGTATGTTGCAGTAACTCAGCAAAGCCACTTTCAAAGCACCTTCCAAACCTGCAAACTCTGTAACCTAGAAAGACCAGAGCAGCATATGCATGGGGATGTCAGCACCTGCACATCTCTTGCAAGTTACACATCTGGCTGTCTTGGAACTATATCACTGTTCCTTAACTGCTGCAGGATCAAAACATGGAACTCCCTTTCTAACACCATATTCTGTATCCCTGCACCCGAAGTACTACAGTGCTACAAGAAGGCTGATCGCTACAATTTCTCCCAAGCAGTTATGTTTGGGAAATAAATGATAGCTTGGTCAACGAAGACAACATGCACTTGAACAAATAAGTAGAAGAAATTACAACAAGGCAAACAATTAATCCTAAAGTTACAATACCTAATTTGTGGAGTAGCAATTCAGTGAGTATGCTGTAAAATCCATGTCATGTTTAAGTGCTGTCAATCCAGTGATTTGTTCTTTTTATAACATGGTTGTAACTTACTATGCCATTTGTGAGTTCCTCAAATGCTTCTACCTTGAGAGATGCAAAGTTGTGACTGATAAGGTCAGGAAAAGAAGGAATATGTACTCTGAATATTGACTTCATCTGTTTGATTTTTAAGTCCCAATGGTTTGGGAAATGCAGGTTTCAGTATTGTTCCCTCATAAAGGGAGCATTTTTTCATGTTCCATTTTATTTTCCTGGATTTCTTTAATTAGGATGATGCTGACAATTGGTACCTTGTGGCCCAGTCCTGCTCTGTCAACCTTTACAATCATTAGTCTGGGCAATTTAGATGTACCAAAGGTGATATGATAGTGTGTAAAACCACTCTTTCACTGAGTGGTGTCTTGTATTCATTCCAGCAAGAATTAATCTTTTACTTCTCCTTCCTCACCAACATCTCAGGGAAGCATACAAAACGGATTACTTGTGGTTGCTGGAGTTCCCAGAACCTGCTTGCACTGGGTAGCGAAGACAAGACGATCACTGTCAGCAACCAAGAGGGAGATACAATCAGACAGGTGAGTAAGAGAACTTTGCCAATTGACATCATTTAATTTCTGGTGATCATTTAAAATAGGCTAAATGACACTAAAATAATCCAAATTAGAAAAGCTAAAAGTATACTTTAAAAGCTAAAAGGGAGTGGGAGAGATGGTGGTGGTGGTGCAGTGCAACACTCCACGGGTTGGAGTTGGTTTTGCCACACAGGAAGGTGGTGGTGGTGGTCTGGAAGCTGAGAAAACTGACTTCCATGACGTAACTGCAGGTGTCCCTCAGGGTATATGTATTTTTTTACGTCAACCTGTTCAGATGAATTTTGACACACTTCTGAACATTAACTTTGCATTTCTAGAGTCTGGAGTGCCTCAGGGTAATGTCCCAGGCTCAATCATTTTCAGCTGTTTCATCAATAACCTTCCCTCCATCATAAGGTCTGAGGTGGGGATTTTTGCTGTTGTTGGAGTAATGTTCAGCACCATTCATGACTCCTTTGATACTGAAGCACTTCATATCTGAATTCAGCAAAACCTGGACGATACCTCGGTTTGGGCTGACAAGTGACAGGGAACATTCATGCCCCACAGATGTGAGGCAGTGACCACCTTCAAAAAGAGAGAATCTAACTCTTGACATTCAATGACATTATCATCACTAAATCGCACTATCAATATCCTAGGGGTTACCACTGATCAGAAACTCAACTGGACTAGCCATATATATGTATAAAATATGTACACACATACAAAATATACTGTGGCTACAAGGGCAGGTCAGAGGCAATGAATACTGCAGCAAGTAATTCGTGTCCTGACTCCCTAAACCCCGTCCACTATCTATAAGGCAAAAGTCGGGTGTGATGGAATATTTCCTAACAGCATTCAAGAAGCTTGAAACTATCTGGACAAAGCATTCCTCTTGTTTGTCGTCGCACTCCCAAACTTTCATTTCCTCTAATGTTCAGTAGCAGCAGTGTGTACTGTCTACAAAGTGCGCTACAGAAATTCACTAACACTTCTTAGATAGAATCTTCCAAATCCATTACCATATCACCTACAAGGACAAGGGCAAAAGACACATGGGAGCACCAGCATTTGCAAGTTCTCTTCCAAGCCACGTAAAACATATCAAAATAGCCTTATGTCATTACGTAATAACTTTCACAAATTTCATGTGAAAATCTGTCATGTATGATTAGATTTTTAGTTTTTGATGTTTTTGCCTTGTGTATTGATTTTGGTTATCATTTCCTGGCATAAGCTTTCAACTATTTATCTAAAATGGCAAGGTACCAGGCATAATGTCCACTCTAAAGTGATGTGGGGACCAGACAAGTTGAGATGGTTCTCGCACAGGTATACTTAATGTTAACAATTATTAGGGGCTTTGATGGAGTAATTTGGTGTATGCTTTGTTCACTTCATGTTTCATATGGTAATAAAAACACATCTAGTATCAATACTGTTATGATCCCCATGGTGACCAATATCTTAAAAAAAAAAATACATTTATCAAACAACCTTATCGGAGGAGCCTAATGGCCAGGATTTCACATTTTATAACTCGTACTTTAACAAGCAAGCCAAAACCAACATCTTAAACTTGAATAATAGGCAAATTATTTTCAGTAAAAACTAAAAATTAAACTTCAAATAAGTTATGCAATAAGAATAATTCTCATGGATGTACTGGCTGTTCCCTTAGTGCACATAACAACACATGCAACCACAAGTCCTTCAAAACTCTGCCTCCCTTGGGCAGAGTTCCACTTCATATCTCCAGTGACACTTTAACTACTCAATCCTCCTCTGAAAGCTGCTCCCACCCAACCCAAGTCTCATGGGTATAGTCTTCACCAAGATTGCCAGGTGTGGTTAATCAGACCCCGATAAACTGATGGCACAAATGGAAAGAAACGATTCACATCAAAGGACCATTTCAAAGATGTGGTTATATGATGATCATGATTGGGAAAATTAAATATTCCAGGATGCACAATATTTCAAAAAACATGCAGAGCGGCAAAAGGAGAGGGGTTAACCTTGATAGTCAAGGATGACACAAGATCATGAAGTAGAATCAGTGTGGAATAAGATTATTGACAGCATGAATCAGGAAAAAGCTCTTACAATATTTTTACTATTGAACTGAGCATTAAATAAGAAATTACTGAAGCTTGTTTTTTTTTTAAAAAAGCAATGTAGTAATTGTGAGAGACTTCAATCATCATGTATGATTGCCACTTGACAAAGGTTGTCTCTAAAATTAGTCTTTGAAATGTTTGTGTAACATTTAGTGAATTGGCTTATATTGCAAACCATAGTAGTAAATCTGAGAGTTTGGAGTGTTTTAGAAATAGCAAAGGACACCAACAAAGACTTGATAAAAAGGGAAAAAATAAACTAGCAAGCAATAAAAAAAAATTTAAGAGTTTTACAGCTGTATAAAAAAGAAGAGTAGCTAAAGTAAACATTGGTCCCTTAGAAGCAGACACCGAAGAAATTATCATGGAGAATGACAAAATAGAACATAGACCATTATAGCGCTGTACAGGCCCTTAGGCCTTCAAGGTTGTGCCGACCTGAGAAACTGATCTGAAGCCCATCTAACCTCTACTGTTCCATTTTCATCCATATGTCTATCCAATGACCATTTAAAAACCCTTAAGGTTGGCGAGTGTACAACTGCTGCAGGCAGGCTATTCCATGCCCCTTCTACTCTGAGTAAAGAAACTACCTCTGACATCTGTCCTATATCATCACCCCTCAATTTAAAGCTATGTCCCCTCTTGTTAGCCATCTCCATCCGAGGAACAAGGCTCTCACTGTCCAATCTATCTAACCCTCTGATTATCTTATATGTCTCAATTAAGTCACCTCTCAACCTTCTCTCTAATGAAAACAGCCTCAAGTCCCTGAGCCTTTCCTTGTAAGTCCTTCCTTCCATATCAGACAACATCTTAATAAATCTCCTCTGAACCCTTTCCAAAGCTTCCACATCTTTTCTATAATGCGGTGACCAGAACTGTGCGCAATACTCCAAGTGCGGCCGCACCAGAGTTTTGTACAGCTGCAGCATGGCCACATGGCTCCGAGACTCAATCCCTCTACTAATAAAAGCTAACACACTGTATGCCTTCTTAACAACCCTATCAAACTGGGTGGCAACTTTCAGAGATCTATGTACTTGGACACCGAGATCTCTCTGTTCATCTACCACTACTGAGAATCTTACCATTAGCCCAGGACTCTTTATTCCTGTTGCTCCTACCAGAGTGAATCATCTCACACTTTTCCACATTAAAATCCATTTGCCGCCTCTCAGCCCAGCTCTGTGGCTTATCTATGTCCCTCTGTAACCAAAACATCCCTTGGCACTATCCACAACTCTACCAACCTTAGTGTCATCCATAAATTTACTACCCCATTCTTCTAAGCCCTCATCTAGGTCGTTTATAAAAATGACAAACATCAGTGGTCCCAAAGCAGATCCTTGCGGTACACCGCTAGTAACTGAACTCCAGGATGAACATTTCCCATCAACCATGACCCTCTGTCTTCTTTCAAAGTTAAAAATCACACAATACCTTCATCAGGTGATAGTCGCTCCAAAAGCTAGTGTGCTTCCAATTAAACCAGTTGGACTATAACCTGGTGTTGTGTGATTTTTAACTTTGTACACCCCAGTCCAACACCGGCATCTCCAAATCATGTCTTCTTTCAGCTAGCCAATTTCTGATCCAAACCGCTAAATTACCTTCAGTCCCATGCCTCTGTATTTTGTGCAATAGCCTACCATGAGGATCCTTATCAAACCCCTTCCTGAAATCCATGTACCCCACATCAACTGCTTTACCCTCATCCATCTGTTTGGTCAGCTTCTCAAAGAACTCAATGAAGTTTGTGAGGCACAACATATCCCTCACAAAACCGTGTTGACTATCCCTAATCAACTTATTCCTTTTTAAATTATTATAAATCCTGTCTCTTATAACTTTTTCCAAAACTTTGCCCACAACCGAAGTAAGGCTCGCTGATCTATAATTGCCAGGGTTGTTTCTACTCCCCTTTTTGAACAAAAGGACAACCACTGTGGCACAGTGGTTAGCACTGCTGCCTCACAGCGCCAGAGACCTGGGTACAATTCCCGCCTCAGGCGACTGACTGTGTGGAGTTTGCACATTCTCCCAGTGTCTGCATGGGTTTCCTCCGGGTGCTCCGGTTTCCTCCCACAGTCCAAAAATGTGCAGGTTAGGTGAATTGGCCAAGCTAAATTGCCCGTAGTGTTAGGTGAAGGGGTAAATGTAGGAGAATGGGTCTGGGTGGGTTGCGCTTTGGCGGGTCGGTGTGGACTTGTTGGGCCGAAGGGCCTGTTTCCACACTGTAACTAATCTAATCTAATTTGCTTTCCTTCAGTCTTCTGGCACCATTCCTGTAGACATTGACAACATAAAGATCAAAGCCAAAGGCTCTGCAATCTCCTCCCTGGCTTCTCAGTGAATCCGAGGATAAATCCCACCCAACCAAGGGGACCTATCTACTTTCACACTTTCCAGAATTGCTAATACCTCCTCCTTGTGAACCTCAATCCCATCTATTCTAGTAGCCTGTATCTCAGTTGTCTCCTCTACAACATTCTTTTTCCAGTGTGAATACTGATGAAAGATATTGATTTTTCTTCCCCATCTCCTCAGACTCCACACACAACTTCCCACTACTATCCTTGATTAGTCTTAATCTTACTCTAGTTGTTCTTTTATTCCTGATTTACCTATAGAAAGCTTTTAGGGTTTTGCCTTGATCCTATCTGCCAACGACTTCTCATGTCCCCTCCTGGCTCTTCTTAGCTCTCTCTTTAGGTCTTCCCTGGCTAACTTGTAACTCTCAAGCGCCCTAACTGAGCCTTCACATCTCATCCTAACATAAGCCTCCTCCTTCCTCTTGACAAGACCTTCAACCTTTTTAGTAGACCATGGCTCCCTGAATCAACAACTTCCTCTCTGCCTGACAGGTACATACTTAGCGAGGTCAAGCCTTCACATTTCGATAGTGTCCTGCAGTTTCCTTCCCCACCCTTTGCATCCTAAATCTTGCCTAATTGCATCAAAATTGCCTTTCCCTCAGCTATAACCATTGCCCTGTGGTATATACCTATCCGTTTTCCATCGCTAAAGTAAACATAACCAAATTGTGGTCACTATCACCAAAGTGCTCACCTACCTCCAAATCTAACACCTGACTGCGTTCATTACCCAGTACCAAATCCAATGTGGCCTTGCCCCTTATTAGCCCGTCTACACACTGTGTCAGGCAACCCTCCTGCACACATTGGACAAAAACTGACCCATCTAAACTACTTGAACTACAGTATTCCCAGTCAATATTTAGAAAATTAAAATCCCCCATAACAACTACCCTGTTGCTCTTGCTCCTATCGAGAATCATCTTTGCTATCCTATCCTCTACATCTCTGGAACTATTCGGAGGCCTAAAGAAAACTCCCAACATAAGCCCGCACTACCTTAGTAAACATGTCCTCAAACTTCTTTCTACCATGTCCCCTCCTGGCCTTAATTAACAATGCCAAACCTCCCCCTCTTTTACCATCTTCTCTGTTCTTACTGAAACATCTTAATCCTGGAATGTGCAGTAACCATTCCTGTCCCTGCTCTATCCATGTCTCTGAAATGGCCACAACACTGAAATCCCAGGTACCAACCCATGCTGCAAGTTCACCCACCTTATTCCAGCTGCTCCTGGCGTTGAAGTAGACACACTTCAAACCAATTTCTTGCTTGCCTTTTGAAACCTTATTTCTGACCTCACTACTCTCAACCTCCTGTACACTAATTACAATTTAGGTTCCCATCCCCTGCTGAATGGCGAAGAGATTGAACAAGTATTCTGTGTCTACTGTGACATCCATATTGATACCAAGATCCTTGTGTATAAGACAGTTGTCCTTTCAACTCGTCCATCTGGCTCCAAAACTGGGACTACATGCAGACACCACCTCACGTCTCTCCAGAAGTATCATCAATGCTGTTGGAGAAATAAAGGGCAAGGCGGCACAGTAGCTCAGAGGTTAGCACTGTTGCCTCTCAGCGCCAGGGACTCTGGTTCAATTCCAGCCTGGGCCGACTGTCTATGTGGAGTTTGCACATTCTCTCTGTGTCTGCGTGGGTTTCCTTCGGGTACTCTTTGGCGTCCTGAAGGGAGAGGGTGACCAGCCTCAAGTCGTGGTCCATGTAGGTACCAACGACATAGGTAGAAAGAGGGATAGGGATGTAAGGCAGGATTTCGGGGAACTAGGTTGGAAGCTGAGAGCTAGGACAAACAAATGTTATCTCTGGTTTGTTATCCGTGCACGAGATAGCGAGGAAAGGATTAGGGAGACCAATCAGTTGAACACGTGGCTGTAAGGATGATGCAGGAGGGAGGGTTTCAGGTACTTGATAATTGGGGCTCATTCTGGGGAAGGTGGGACTGTACAAACAGGACGGTCTTCACTTGAATCAGAGGGCTACTAATATCCTGAGTGGGAAATTTGCTGGAGCTATTTGGGTGGGTTTAAACTAGCTCAGCAGGGGGATGGGAACATGAGGTGTAGTTGCAGTGCAGAGGGGAATGAGAGTAGGGAGGACAGGGACAGGATTTCAAGGTCACGGGAATGTGCTGGCAGACAGCAATCTGGTTTGAATTGTCTACTTCAACGCCAGAAGTATCCGAAATAAGGTAGGTGAGCTTGGAGCATGGATAGGTATCTGGGACTTCGATGTTGTGGTCATTTCGGAGAAATGGATAGAGCAGGGTGAGAAATGGATGTTGCAGGTTCCAGGGTATAGATCTTTAATTAAGAACAGGCAAGACTGTAAAAAGGGGGAGGTGTGGCCTTGTTAGTTAAGGTGCCTGAAAGAACATTTAACGAGGTCTCGTGTACTGAGGTAGTGTGGACTGAGGTTAGAAACGAGAGGCGAGGCCACACTGCTTGGAGTTTTTTATAGGCCTCCGCAGAGTTCCAGGGAGGTGGAAGAGAGGATTGGCAAAATTATTCTGGGTAGGAGTGAAAGGAACAGGGTTGTCATTATGGGGGACTTTAACTTCCCCAACGTTGACTGGAAATGTTATAACTCTAGTACATTGGATGGATCAGTTTTTGTCCAATGTGTACCGGAGGGTTTCCTGACACAGTATGTCGAAGGGTCAACAAGAGGGGAGGCCAGGTGTTTGATTTAGTTGTAGATGAGCACTTTGGAGAGAGTGACCATAATTCAGTTACATTTAGTTTAGCGATGGAAAGGGATAGGTACATGCCACAGGTCAAGAGTTACCGATTGAGCAAGGGCAATTATAATGCGATTAGGCAAGAATTAGGATGCATAGAATGGGGTAGCAAAATGCAGGGGATGCAGACAGTGGAAATGTGGGTCTGGTTTAAGGAACAGATATTGCGTGTCCTTGATAGGTATGTCCCTGTCAGGCAGGGAGGGAGCAATAAGGTAAGGGAACCGTGGTTTACTACAGTAATTGCATCTCTTGTTAAGCAGAAGAAGGAGGTGTATGTGTTGATGAGGCAAAATGGTTCAGATGAGGTGATGGAGAGTTACAGATCAGCTAGAAAGGATTTAAAGAGAGAGTTAGGAAGAGCAAAGAGAGGACACGAGCTGTCTTTAGCAAATAGAATAAAGGAGAACCCTAAAGCTTTCTGCAGGTATGTGAGGAATAAAAGGATAATTAAGGTCAAAGGGAAGTTGAAGGTGGCTCCTGTGGAGATTGGAGAGTTGCTAAATGAACATTTCTCATCGGCTTTCACTCAGGAAAAGGAGAAAATTGTAGAGGAGAAGAATGAGATACGAGATGTTAGATTAGAAAGGAGTGAAAGTAGACAAGTCCCCTGGGCCAGGTGGTATTTATCTGAGGATTCTCTGGGAAGCTAGGGAGGAGATAGCAGAGCCTTTGGCATTGATATGAGTCATCATTGTCTACAGGTTTAGTACCAGAGGACTGGAGGATTGCAAATGTTGTGCACTTGTTCAAGAAGGGCAGTAGAGATGACCCAGGTAATTATAGACCAGTGAGCCTTACTTCTGTTGTAGGAAAGGTTTTGGAAAGGATTATAAGAGATGAGATTTATAATCATCTAGCAAACAACAATTTGATTTCAGATAGTCAACATGGTTTCATCAAGGGCACGTCGTGTCTCACAAACCTTATTGAGTTTTTTGAGAAGGTGACTGAGCATGTAGATGAAGGTAGGGCAGTTGACGTGATATACATGGACTTCAGTAAAGCTTTTGATAAGGTTCCAGATGGTAGGCTGTTGGAGAAAATGCAGAGGCATGGGATTGAGGGTAATTTAGCAGTGTGGATTAGAAACTGGCTTTCTGAAAGAAGGCAGCGAGTGGTGGTTAATAGAAAATATTCAGCCTGGAATCCGGTTACTAGTGGTGTGGCACAAGGATCTGTTTTGGGACTACTACTGTTCGTCATTTTTTATAAATGAGTTAGACACAAGCATAGGTGGATGGATTAGTAAATTTGCAGATTACACTATAGTCGGTGGAGTGGTGGACAGTTTGGAAGAATGTTACAGATTGCAGGGGGACTTAGATAAACTGCAGGATTGGGCTGAGAGGTGGCAAATGGAGTTCAATGCAACTAAATGTGAGGTGATGCACTTTGGGAAGAATAACAGGGAGGCAGAGTACTGGGTCGATGGAAAGATTCTTGGTAGTGTGGATGTGCAGAGGGTTCTTGGAGTTCATGTACATAGATCTCTGAAAGTTGCCACCCAGGTTGATAGTGCAGTTAAGAAGGCATACAGTGTGTTAGGTTTCATTTGTAGAGGGATTGAGTTCCGGAGCTGCAATATTATGCTGCAACTATACAAAACGCTATTGTGTACAGTATTGGTTGGTATGTGTACAGAAAAGGTGCAGAGATTTACCAGGACGTTGCCTGGTCTGGAGGGAAGGTCTTATGAGGAAAGGCTGAGAGACTTGGGTCTGTTCTCATTGCAAAGAAGAAGACTAAGAGGGGATTTGATAGAGACAGAGGATTAGATAGGATAGACTGTGAAAGTCTTTTTCCTAGGATGATGACATCAGCTTGTACGAGCAGGCATAACTACAAATTGAGGGGTGATAGATTTAAGACAGATGTCAGAGGCAGGTTCTTTACTCAGAGTGATAAGGGCGTGGAATGTCCTACCTGCCAATGTAGTTAACTCAGCCACATTAGGGAGATTTAAACAATCCTTGGATAAGCACATGGATGATGATGGGATAGTGTAGGGGGATGAGCTGAGAATACTTCACGGGTCAGCACAACATTGAGGGCTGAAGGCCCTGTTCTGCACTGTATTGTTCTATGTTCTACTCCAGTTTCCTCCCACAGTCCAATGATGTGCCGGTTACGTGAATTGGTCATGTATATGTAGGCGAGGTGCATTAGTCACGGGAAATTAGAGTAATAGAGTAGGGGAATGGGTCTGGGTGGGATACTGTTCAGAGGGTTGGTATGGACTTGTTGGGCCAATTGGCCTGTTTCCACGCTGTAAAGATTCTATGATAGACCTTTGCGGTAGACCAAAAGGTTATAGTGCAGGATATTAAGACAGGCCATGACAGGTTACAATTAGACTGTTCGCTCCGGGACACCCTGGTCCACTCTTTCTTCACTCCAAACACTCCCCTCACAGCCCCACGGTACCTTTTCCTGCAATCACCAAAGGTGTAACAACTGCCCATTTACCTCCTTCCTCTTCAGTCTGTAAGACCCCAAACGTACCTTCCAGATGAAGCAGCACTTTATCTGCACTTTACGCAATCTAGTCTACTCCATTTGCTGCTCACAATGTGGTTTCCTTTACAATGGGGAAACAAAGAGTAGACTGGGTGATTGCTTTGCAGAACACCTATGCTCTGCCCACAGAAATGACCCTGAGCTTCAAGTTGCCTGCCACTTTAACACACCACCCTGTTCCCTGACCAACATCTTAGTCTCAGGCCTGCTTTAGTGCTCCAGTGAGCTCGGCGCAAGCTGGAAGAACATCTCATTTTCCGCTTGGGTACCCTGCAGTCATCTGGACTCAATATCAATTCAATAATTTTAGGGCCTGAGTTCTCCCATGTGCTAGCCCCCAACCTTACATTGCCAGGCCTTGTTATCACACAGTCTGAAATTACACACTACCTATTGTTAGCCACTAGCAGTCTCCATTAACAACCATTCACTCTCCTAGCCAGATTGTTATTCACTCCTTTGTCTGTCCAAATGTTCTTCTCTCTCTTTGGGCTCTATTCCCACCTAGCAACTATTCCTTACCCCCCCCTACTCCCAACATATCTTCTGCGTATAAATCAACATTGTCCTAGCTACCATTAGTTCTGAGGAAGGGTCATCGGACCGGAAATGTTAACTCTGATTTCTCTTCACAGATGCTGCCAGCCCGGCTGAGCTTTCCTAGCAACTTCTGTTTTTGTTTCTGATTTACAGCATCCACAATTTATTTTTATTAAATATGATTGGAACTTGATAAGTCCAGAGCTTAACTGGACAACAGTGGAAAGATGTTGGGTGTGAATGATGTAGTTAGACCATAAGACATAGGAGCAGAAATTAGGCCATTCAATCATGGCTGACAAGTTTCTCAATCCCATTCTCCCGCCATTTCCCTGTAATCCTTAATACTGAAGAACCTATCTATCTCAGTCTTAAATATAGAATATTACAGCGCAGTACAGGCCCTTCAGCTCTCGATGTTGCGCCGCCCTGTCATACTAATTTGAAGCCCATCCCACCACGCTATTCCACATACGTCCATATGCCTGTCCAGTGACGACTTAAATGCACTTAAACTTGGCAAATCTATTACCATTGCAGGCAAAGCATTCCATACTCTTACTACTCTCTGAGTAAAGAAACTACCTCTGACCTATCTCCCCTCATATAGTCAATGACCTGACCTGCATAGCCTTCTGTGGCAATGAATTCCATAGATTCACTACTCTCTGACTGATGAAGCTTCTCCTTATCTCTGTTATAAAAGACTCTAAGACTGTGCCGTCGGGTCCTAGTCTCTCCTACCAATGGAAACATCTTCCCAATATCATCTCTGTCCAAGCCATTCAGTATGTTTCAATTAGATTCCCCCACATCCCTGTACACTCCATCGTGTGTAGATCCAGAGTCCTCAAATGTTCCTCGTGTTAAGGTTTTCATTCCTGGGTCCATTCTTCTGAACCTACTCTGAACATGCTCCAAGGCCAGTACATCCTTCCTGAGATAGGGAGCCCAAAACTGTGCACAATACTCCAAATATGGTCTGACTAGAGCCTTAGAGCCTCAGAAGTACATCCCTTCAAGTATATTCAAGTCCTCTCAAAATAATTGCCATCATTGCATTTGCCTTCCTAACTACTGACTCAACTTGCAAGTTTACTTTGAGAGAATCCTGATCTCAAACTCCTAAGTCTCTTTGCACTTCAGAGTTGTGAATTTTCTCTCCATTTAGAAAATGGTCCAAGCCTCTATTCTTCCTACCAAAGTGGATAACCTCACACTTTCCTACTTTATACTCCATCTGCCACTTCTTTGCTCATTCTCCCAACCTGTCCAAATCATTCTGCAGCCTCCCTGCCTCCTCAATGCTACGTGTCCTTCTACCTGTCTTTGTCTCATCTGCAAACTTAGTCAGAATGTCCTCATTTCCTTCATCTAAATCGTTAATGTATAAAGTGAAAAGTTGTGGTTCCAAAGCTGAGCCTTGCGGAACACCACTTGTCATCCGCTGCCATCCTGAGGAGGACCCTTTTATCCCCACTCTCTGCTTTCTGCCAGACAGCCAAGCTTCAATCCATGCTAGCACCTTGCCTTTGACACCATGGGCCATATTCTTACCCAGTAGCCTCCTGTGCAGTCAAAGGCCTTCTTGAAGTCCAGGTAGGTAACATCCATTGGTTGTCCTTGGTCTAATCTGCTTATTACATCCTCAAATAATTCTAGCAAATTTGTCAGGCATGACCTCCCCTTGATGAATCCATGCTGACTTTGCCCTATTTTACCATACACTTCCAAGTATTCAGAAATCTCATCCTTCACAATGGATTCCAGGATCTTACCCACCACCAAGGTTAGGCGAATCGGTTTATAATTTTCTGTCTTTTGCCTTATTCCCTTTTTGAATAAGGGTGTCACATTAGCAATTTTCCAGTCCTTTGGGATCCTCCCCAATTCTAGCAACTCCTGAAAGATCACCACTAATGCTTTCACTATCTGTTCAGTTATCACCCTTACAACTCTAGGGTGTAGTCCATCAGATACAGGAGATTTATCTGCCTTCGGGTCACTCAGTTTTTCTTCTCCATGGTGCTGGCCACCATACTCACCTCTACCACCCTGTATTTTTTGGGATATTACTTGTATCTTCCACCGTGAAGATAGACATGAAGTAATTATTCAGTTCCTCAGTGTCATTTTTCAGCAACCCAATGTCCACTTTTGCCTCTCTTTTGCCCTTTTATATATCTAAAGAAATGCCTACAGTCTTCCTTTATATTAGTGACTAGCTTACCCTCCTATTTAATCTTCTCCCTCCTCATATCATTGTTTGTTGCCCTCTGTTGGTCTCATAAGCTTCCCAATTCTCTGGTTTCCCATTGCCTTACGCCTCATTATATGCTTTCTCTTTTGCTTTTATGCTATCCCTGACTTCCCTAGTCAGCCATAGTTGCTTCATTCTCCCTGTACCACCTCCTTTTCCCTTGGAATGAAACTTCTGCCATTGCTGTTTCACTATCTTTCATGCTAGGGTGCACTCCCAGTCAATTCTACCCAGCTCCTCCCTTATGCTCTGTAGTTGCCTTTATTCAGCTGTAATACAGTTACCTCTGGTTCTGCCTTCACCCTCTCAAGTTGTAGAGTAAATTCAATTGTATTATGATCACTGCCTCCTAAAGTTTCCTTCACCTTAAGCTCTGTTATCAAGTCTGCCCCATTGCACAACACTAAATCCAGTATTGCCTGTTCCCTTGTGGGCACCGCCACAAGCTCCTCCAAAAACAATGTTCTGTGTTTGTTGTACTATCCAAGCTACTTGATCTTTATAGCCATTTGGTAAATTATCAAAATAATAAAAGCAAGAGATCATTTTATGCTAGCAATGATGATCTTTTGTAAAGATCACTATTGTTAGTTGAATAAACATTGCAGCAGAATCTGAACAGGTTGATTGAAAATATCAAGTTTATATAGTCTGTAGCTAAGCTGTACTAAAGGGAATGAATTCAGCTTAAATCATTGGTTTGTATGTTGACATTGGTTCTTTTGCCCTTCACCTTAAATCAGTGCCATGTGGTTCTCAACCCTGTGTCTATTAGAAGAACTGCTACTGTCTGCCCAGTATAGACCCATTCAGATTAAATTTAGTTTTGATTGTTTAATGATGTTCCATATACTCTGTTTTGTTTTCTTTGTCTCAACTATTTCTGTTTCAACAGACCACAGTGAGAGCAGAACCAAGTGACATACAGTTCTCCATGATGAAGACGGATGAACGGGCATCAGTTGGCGAAAGCACAGTGAGTACCAGGAAGATCTGATTCAAAAGCATATTGCAAGTATTTTCAAACAAATAAACCACTCAGAAAGCAATCAGTAAGGTTATTGAGAAGTTGAACCTTTAGGAAGTACATAGAACATAAGAAAAACATTGAGACTGCCAATTCTTATTTAGAGGGTTCTCCACTATCTGAAATGTGGTAGGGGAGAATTTCCAAAAGCTGGGGTGGAGCTATTAACAAGAGCAGGCAACGTGCTTGTACATTTTTTTGATTAGATTCCCTACAGTGTGGAATTGTGGCCAGCACATTGATAATCGATCTAGGGTTAAGTCATTGGCACTACTTCACTCATGGGATGTGAGTTTCACTGATTGCATTTATTGCCTATCCCTAGTTTCCTTTAAGAACATGGAGTTGAGCTGTGTTCTTGAACTGCTGCAGTCCATGTGCTATTGGTAGACCCACAATGTTGTTACAGAGGAAATTCCAGGAGTTTGACTGAATGGCACTGAAAGAATTGCGAAATTTGGAGGGAGAAGTTGCAGGTATAGTAGTATTCCCATGTATCTGCAACCTATGTCCTTCAAGATTGAAGTGGTTTTAGGTTTGGAATATGCTGTATAAGGAGCTTTGGTGAATTTTTGCCGTGCATCTCTTAGATGGTACACCAGTTGTCGATGTTGGATTGCATGGGTGTTTGTGAATGTGGTGTCATTCAAGCAGGTGCTCTGTCCTGAATTATGTCAAGTTACTTGAGTGCTGTTGGAGCTGCATTTTCTAGGCAAGTGAGGACTATTCCAGCACACTCCTGACTTGTTCCTTGTAGATGGTCAGGATGTTATTTACTCACTTCAGGATTCCTAGCCTCTGACCTGCTCTAATAGCCTCAGTGTTTATATGGCTAGTCCAGTTCAGTTTCTGATCAGTAGAAGCCCCCAAGACACTGGTGATAGTAACCCCATTGAATGTTAAATTTGTCTCTTATTGGGGTAGTCATGGCCTGGCATTTGTGTGGTGTGAAGGTTACTTGTCAATTTTCAGCATGTGCATGGAAATTGTCCAAGTTTTCTTGCATTTGGCCATGGACTGCTTCTGCACCTGAGGAATCACAAATGATTCTGAATATTGTACAATCATTGGCAGACATACTGACCCTAGTGATGGAATGAAATTCATTGATAAAGCAGCTGAAGCTGGTTAGACGTAGAACACAACCCTAAGGAACTCCTACATAGATATCCTGGAGCTGAGATGATTGACCTCCAACAATCATAACCATGTTCCTTTGTATTAGGTATGACTACAAACAGCAGAAAGTTTTCCCCCTGAATCCCATTGACAAGGTTCCCCATGGGAGACTGGTTAGCAAGGTTAGACCTCATGGAATAGAGGGACAACTACCATTTGGAGACAGAACTGGCTCAGAAGACAGAAGGTGGTGGTGGAGGGTTGTTTTTCAAACTGGAGGCCTGTGACCAGTGGAGTGCCACAAAGATCAGTGCTGTGTCCACTACTTTTTGCTATTTATATAAACAATTTGGATATGAACATAGGAGGTATAGTTAGTAAGTTTGCAGGTGACACCATAATTGGAGGTGTATTGGACAGCGAAAAAGGTTATAATGGGATCTTGATCAGGTGGGCCAAAAGGCAGATGGAGTTTAATTTACATAAATGCAAGGTGCTGCATTTTGGAAAAGCAAATCATAGCAGGACTTATACACTTACTATTAAGGTCCTAGGGAGTGTTGCTGACCAAAGACACCTTGGAGTGCAGGTTCATAGCTCCTTGGAAGTAGAGTCGCAGGTAGATAGGATAGTGAAGAAGGCGTTTGCTATGCTTTCCTTTATTGATCAGCATATTGAATATAGGAGGTAATGTTGTGGCTGTACAGGACATTGGTTAGGCCACTTTTGGAATATTGTGTGCAATTCTGGTCTCCTTCCTATCGGAAAGATGTTGTGAAACTTGAAAGGGTTCAGAAAAGATTTACAAGGATGTTGCCAGGGTTGGAGGATTTGAGCTATAGGGAGAGGCTGAACAGGCTGAGGCTGTTTTCCCTGGAGCGCGAAGGCTGAGGGGTGACCTTATAGAGGTTTATAAAATCATTAGGGGCATGGATAGGATAAATAGATGAAGTATTTTCCCTGGGGTGGGGGAGGCCAGAACTAGAGGGCATAGGTTCAGGGTGAGAAGGGAAAAACATAAAAGGGACCTAAGGGGCACCTTTTTCACGCAGAGGGTATGGAATGACCTGCCAGAGGAAGTGGTGGAGGCTGGTACAGTTGCAACATTTAAAAGGCATCTGGATGGGTATATGATTAGGAAGGGTTTGGAGGGATATGGACCAAATGCTGGCAAATGGGACTAGATTAGGTTGGGATATCTGGTCGGCATGGACGGGTTGGACCGAAGGATCTGTTTCCTTTGTGTACATTTCTATGACTCTATTTTGCTAGGGCTCCTCGTTGCTTAACTTAATCAAATGCTGCCTTGATGTCAAGGCAGTGATTCTCACCGCATGTCTGGAATCCAGCTCTTTTACCCATTGGGCTGCATGAGGTCAGGCTGAATGGCCTTGGCAGATCTCAAACTGGATATCATTGTGCAAGTCATGGCTAAGCAGGTGCTGCTTGAACTTCCATCACTTCACTGATAAACGAGAGTAGACTGTCAGGCTGGTAATTTGTTGGGTTGAATTTGGCTTGCTTTTTGTGTACAGGATGTATCTGGACAATTTTCCACATTCTGGATTAGAGTGGTGCTGGAAAAGCACAGCAGTTCAGGCAGCATCCAAAGAGCAGGAAAATCAATGTTACGGGCAAAAGGCCTTCATCAGGAATGCAGGCAGAGTGTCTGAAGGGTGGAGAGATAAATGAGAGGAGGGTGGGGATGGGGAGAAAGTAGCATCGAGTACAGTAGGTGAGTGGGGGTGGGGATGAAGGTGATAGGTCAGGGAGGAGGGTGAAGGAAGGTAGCAAAATGGGTAAATGGGGGTGGAATGAAGGTGACAGGTCAGAGAGGAGGGTGGAGTGGATAGGTGGAAAGGAAGATAGGCAGGTAGGACAAGTCATGGGGACAGTGGCTAAGCTGGAAGTTTGGAACTGGGCTGAGGTGGGGGAAGGGGAAATGAGGAAACCGATGAAGTCCACATTGATGCTCTGGGGTTGAGGTGTTCTGAGGCGGAAGATGAGGCGTTCTTCCTCCAGGCGTCAGGTGGTGAGGGAACAGCAGTGAAGGAGGCCCAGGACCTCCATGTCCTCTGCTGAGTGGGAGGGGGAGTTGAAATGTTGGGCCATAAGGCGGTGTGGTTGATTGGTGTGGGTATCCCAGAGATGTTACCTAAAGCGCTCTGCTTGGAGGTGTCCAGTCTCCCCAATGTAGAGGAGACCGCATCAGGAGCAACGGATACAATAAATGATATCGGTGGCTGTGCAGGTAAAACTTTGATGGATTTAGAAGGCTCCTTTGGGGCCTTGGATGGAGGTGAGGGAGGAGGTGTGGGCGCAGGTTTTGCAATTCCTGAGGTGGCAGGGAAAGTGCCAGGACGGGAGGGTGGGTTGTTGGGGGGCGTGGACCTGACCAGGTAGTCATGGAGGGAACGGTCTTTGTAGAAGGCGGAAAGGGGTAGGGAGGTAAATATATTCCTGGTAGTGGGGTCCATTTGGAGGTGGCAGAAATGTCATCGGATGATTTGGTTTATGCGAAGGTTGGTAGGGTGTAAGGTGAGCACCAGGGGGGTTCTGTCCTTGTTACGATTGGAGGGGTGGGGTCTGAGGGCAGAGGTGCGGGATGTGGACGAGATGCATTGGAGTCCATCATAAACCACATGGGAAGGGAAATTGCGGTCTCTAAAGAAGGAGGCCATCTGGTTTGTTCTGATGTGGAACTGGTCCTCCTGGGAGCAGATACGGCAGAGGTGGAGGAATTGGGAATACGGGATAGCATTTTTGCAGGAGGCAGGTTGGGAAGAGGTGTAATCCAGGTAGCTGTGGGAGTGGGTGGGTTTGTAAAAAATGTCGGTGTCAATTTTCCACATTGTCAAGTAGCTGTACTGGAACAGCTTGAGAGTGGCAAGATCTGACACACAAGTCTTTGGTACTATTGCTGTGAGTTGTCAGGACCAATGGCCTTTGCAGCTTCCAGTGACACCACACATTTCTTGACATTGCATAGTGATTTGAATGTTCTGAAGACTGGCATCTACAATACTGGGGAACTATAGAGGAAACTGAGATGAATCAACCACTCAACGTTTAGGTGAAAGTTGTTGAGAATTCTTCAACTTTATCTTTTGCACTGTAGTCAATCATATTTATTCTCCTCTCGTGAGTTGTTTAGTTGTCATCCACAGTTCATGACTGGAAAGGACTGCAGACTTCAAATCTGATTCGTTGGTTGTGGAATCACTTTGCTCTGTGTATCACTTGCTGCTAATGCTGTTTGGCACACAAGTAATCCTGTTTTGTGCTTCACAAGATTGAAACTTCATTTTTAGATTTGCCTGCTACTCATAGGCCCTCGTGTACTCTTCATTTAAAGCAGGGCTGATTTCTTTGGTGATGGTGATGGTAGAGTGGGAGATATGCTGAGTCATAAGGTTACAGATTATGTTAGAGTATGATTCTGCTGCTGTTGATGGCCCTCAGGCCCTCAGTTTTGAGTTGCTAGATGTGTTGGAACTCTGTCCAAAGAGCACAGCAACAGTGCCACACAACATGATGTAAGGTATTCTCAATTTGAAGGCAGAACTTAGTCTCCACAAGGACTGTGCAGTGATCATTCTTACCAATACCATCATGGACAGTTTTGTCTGACAGATAGGTGAAGATGGGTTCAATGAATGTTTTTCCCTCTTGTTTGTTCCCTTGCCACCTATGAGGTCCTGTAGGCCTGCTTCAGCTTGTTCATTGGTACTGCTGAGCCATCGAAACATTGTTGAAATTCCCCCACACATAGTACATTCTGCATCGTTGCCATCCTCTGTGCTTCATCCAAGTGGAGGAGCACTGATTCATCAGCCAAAGGAGGAGGGTACGTGGTACTCAGCAAGACATTTCCTTCCCCATGTTTAACTTGGCGCCGTGAGATTTCATAATGTCCAGAGTCAATGTTGAGAACCCCCAAGGCAACTTCCTCCCAGCTGTATACCTTTGGCTGCTGGGCTTGGCCTGCTTCTGGAATAGAATACAATATAGTTCTATGTTAGTATAGTGTGTGACTTTGAGAGGAACTGACAGGAAGTAGTGTTCCAGTGTGACTTTCTAGGTGATAGGGAGTGCAGATGGTGTTCAGTAATCTCAGAATCTGGGTCCTCACTGCATTTGTAAAGGGCTCCTAAGTTAGCAAGAATCCAGGCCATTAAATCTGTTACTCTCCTCAAATGCTATCTGACCTGATGAACACTTCCAGCATTTTGTATTTTTAGTTTCGCATTTCCTGAATCTGCAGTAATGATTTCAAGAAAGCTCTAATTTAATAATAATCAAATTATTTTACCATGCGGCAAAAACAGAAACTGCTGGAAAATCTCAGCAGGGCTGGCAGCATCCCCCAAACTGACCTTTAACCACTCCTTTGTCTGTCCAACTGTTTTTTGTCTCTTTTAGCTCTATCTCCACCACCATTATTTTGAAACCGCTCTTTCCCACTCCCCCATATTTTATATTGAAAACCATTCCTTTTCTCACTGTCGTCAGTTCTGAAGAAGTGTCACTGCATCTTAAACATTAACTCTGATTTCTCTTCACAGGTGCTGCCAGACCTGCTGAAATTTTCGGCAATTTCTGTTTTTCTTTCATATTTCCAATATCTGCAGTTCTTTCGTTTTTTTTATTTTCCCTTATTTGGCTCGCAGTTTTCTGTTCTTTATTTCTGAAGATTATTAGTTCTTGGCTGGAGCTTGCCCACGTTTCTCATGCATGAGCTTTAACTGAGAATGTTGACATGTGGCTCAACCACACTTGCAGACATACATGCATACTTCCAGTTAGTATAATTAAGTAACTGTCAAGACTGAAAACCTTGACCAACTTTGGAATGGGCTAAGATGCATTTGTAATGTACTGGCTGAGATCATCAAATTTGGTACAGAGTACAGATCAAACCTATGTTGTTCTGGTCTGCATGGCTAAGCTACCAAAACAGTTTTTTTTTAAACTGTCTGCTCCATAATTCTGCATTAATTATTCTAAAAAACACTTCAATGTTTTTATGAACCATACCCTGAGAAGATTACGTAGACTTAAACATATCATCTTTTTGCCTATTTATTACTAGGTAAGTGCAATTGTTGGCAAGAAAACTCTATTCTTGTTTAATCTGAGCGATCCTGATAATCCTATTGAATTGGCATTCCAGCAACGCTATGGCAGCATCATATCTTATAGATGGTGAGTTCAATTAAGTCACAGATAGAACTGTTATTACATTTCAAATATGTTTTAAATTCTATAACGGTTAGAAAGGAAAAAGAGTCCATGTAAAATCAAAATGGGCTGAATTGGCACAGATTTAATGACTGTTTTGAAGTCCAAGGGATTCTCTTGCAGTCCTCCTGTGAAGCGCTGCTACACTGTTTTGCTTTGAATTGATGTGGTTCTGTTTGAGCTATTTCTGGTTGGTGGATATTAAAGTTGCGAACATTTTCTTTGTTAGTCTGAACATTTTATATTCATATCGGCAATAGCTGCACAAAAAAAATCCTAGACTTCTAAATAGATCATTAAAATTGTGACATTTTGTTCCAGCTGTTTTTAGCAATTTGCTTGGTCACACCTGTTTCAAAAAAGAGAGACAAAACTTGAAACAGAATTTCAACATTTAGCACTAATGTTGGTCTGGTATTTTTCTGTTGCTGTGAAAGTCCAGTGTTTGATATGTAAAACAGAATTTGCTTGCACTTTTTACTATGGATTTATTGTTGGTCTGTTTGCCGAGATGGTAGGTTTGTTGGCAGCTGTTTCATACCCTTTTCTAGGTGGCATCATCAGTGGTGTGTTGCCTCCTGTGAAGTGCTGCTGTACTGTTCTACTTTGAATTGATGTGGTTCTGTTTAGGCTGTTTCCAGAAGGTGCCGGTTCTGGCTTTCCATTGCAGCGGTTTGTAAATCTGGTCCAGGCCAATGTGTTTGTTGATGGAGTCCGAGGATGAGAACCATGCTTCCAGGAATTCCCTTGCTGTTCTTTGTTTACCCTCTCCTAGTATCATTGTGTTGTCCCAGGCAAACGCATGGTTCGTGTTGTCCATGAGAGTTGGTCGTGTCACTTAGTTGCTAGTTGGAATTCATGGATGCGGGTCGCTAGCTGTCTGCATGTTTGTCCGACATAGTGCTTACTGCAGTTACAGCATTGGGTTTTGTAAATTACATTTGTCCTGCACATAGTCGATATTGAGGTCCTTTATTCTGGTGACCAGCTGTAATTTACAAAATCTCATGCAGCAACTGCACTATGAAATATGTAGGACAAACATGCAGACAGCTAGCGACCTGCATCCACGAAAACCAACTAGCAACTAAACGACCAATTCTCTCTGGTATCCATACACACGGATAACACGAACCATGAGTTAGACTGGACGAGACAGAGGTACTAGGGCAGGCTAAACAAAGAACAGCAAGGGAATTCCCGGAAGCATGGTAGTCATCCTCAGACTCCATTAACAAACACAATGACCTGGACGCGTTATATAAACCGCTGCAATGGAAAACCGGAACCGGCACCAACCAGAAACAACCCAAACAGAACCACATCAATTCAAAGCAGAACAGTACAACAGCACTTCACAGGAGGCAACACACCACTGATGATGTCACCTAGAAAAGGGGACGAAACATCTGCCAACAAATCTACCAGCTCTGCGAACAGACCAACAACAAATCCAACCAGCTTCACAGCTACATAGCTTCACGAAAACTTTAAATGTTTTACTATAATAAGCATTTAAATAACACCTTGCAAGTGTAAAATGCTGTAATGTACCAAAATAGTATTGCTGCTTTGAATTAATGCTCAATATTTGCATTTTTGTCTTGTTACGTAGATGAAGAGGGCTGCCTTTGCCTATCTCCATTTCCAATCTATATATAGATTAAAAATCTCTCATTTGTAGGACATCCAAACTCAGCTAGGAGGGGAACAATCATTTGATGTAATCACTTCAGACAAAGGATTCTGGCTAAAAGGATTCACCCATCTATAACCTAATCAACTTACAGCTCTAATCCACTAGTCATGGCTATATTTAGTTACTGGTCAGTTGGAGAAAAAGGATCATGTGCTGAGCCAGCTAAATGCTCTGTGTTTGGGAAACCTTCTTCAAACCAGTAGAGTCAACCAGACAGCAGGCTATTCTAGATAATTATTCAACGATATAGGATTGATTAATGATCTCATAATGAAGTTGTCGCTAAGTAGCAGGACCCATAAAATGTTTGAATTTTGCATTCAGTTTGAGGTGACGAAGAGTGGATCTGAGACTATTTTTGTGCATTGGCTGATATTGAAGGGGATATTTTGGTATGCACAGACGAGACACATTCTAACAAGTAAGAAGACTCCATGGTGAAGTAGAAAGGTTAAAGTTAGTATAAAATTTAAGTAAAAACATATAATTCTGAAAAGACAGGTGGCAGGTAAGAAAATTGGGTAGACTGTTAAATACAGTAAAGAATGACTAGAATAGTTCGAGAAGGGAAAATTTTAAACGAACCAGAACAATAAAAACAAATAGGAAGAGTTTCTACGGATACTTTTTTAAAAAAAAAGTTAACAAAGTGATTATAAATCACTTTAGAATATTAATCTGCAAAATTGATCATGAAAAGTAAAGTGGCGGATGAGTTGATCAGGTATTTTGCATTAGTTTTCACTGTAGAGGATACAAGTAACATCCTAGAAGCTGCTATAACTCTAAGTTATAAAAGGGAGGAGGGAACTCTGTAAAGTTAGTACCACTTCCTTGTTGATTGTAAGTAAATTGATGGATGTTTGGACTGGCAAGTGCCTTGTTTGAGAGCCTTTGGAAACCCTTTCCTGAAAAGGCAGTGGAAGCACAGTCTTTAAGTATTTTTAAGACAGAAATTGATAAGTAGATTCTTGGTAAGAAAGGGGTAAAGATTTATCAGGGATAGGTGGAAATGTGAATTTTTGCTTTCGTTAAGGTCAGAGCCATGATGTTATTAACTAGCAGAGCAGAGTAAAATGGTCTGCTCTTGCTCTTTGTTCATATGAATGGTGACAGGAGATGTAGCTCATGTGCATTCTTTGATTGTCTGCAGTCAGATTTGCTGTACTTAATGGCTTTGGAATTTGTCACGTACCATGATGGAAATATTAAGCTATTATGGAAGCTGTGGTTTCAAGTCACTGGATTCCTTTTTTAATTTTTAAAATTCAATGCATAGTTTTCAGCTGGTAAATACATTATTATTTTAAAGCATGACATTATGTAAAGCTTATTTATAGCATGCTGAATACTATATTATAATTTGAGTAATAGCGTAGCTTTTGATCTGTTTCAGGTATGGTGATGGGTACATTATGATTGGGTTTTCTCAAGGCTACTTTGTAGTAATTTCTACGCATATTCGTGAGATTGGTCAGGAACTGTTCCAAGCCCACAACCATAAAGACAACCTGACAAGTATTGCCATCTCTCAATCCCTGAACAAAGCTGCTTCTTGTGGAGATAATTGGTATGTTATGTTGTAACTCTGCTTACTATTTCACAGCAGCTACAACATGTAATCTATCTACACATTCCATACTATGATACTACAATAAAATTAATAATGTTTGTGTTCATTTTCAAAGTTCCATGGATGTTTTAAGTAAGGAACATCTGTTTTTCATGACAGTGTAAACTTTGACAGAAAGATTAGTAATGGAGGTTTGGGCTTTTGGCAGTATGATTGATCATTTACAGTTGAGCAGTGAATTTGAATAAAACCCAAATATTATGGAGAAGATAAAGAGCTGACTGATGCTTTGTCCCCTTTACAGTCAAGTCTGATTGTTCGAAGGTGCTCTGGATTTGGTTTACAGAGGCTGTTATGAGCAAACTGGGTAGACCACATAAAGATAGTAACACAAAACTGGGCATGTGGGAATGTCACTCCCTCTTCTTTTGTGGTGTAAGAGCCTGGGCATCAGGTGCTAGGCAGTTTTGGTGTTGCACTATCTGGGCATAGTGTTGCCCATGCCCTATTCATACATGTTGACAGACATTGAGCTATTCTAAGCATCAAAAATAAACCATATCTGCACAGGAATAATGTAAAGATCTCTAGATATAAGGAGTAATTGTACTCAACATCACCCTTATTCTGATGCCCACTTTTATGTGTGGCTGTATCAAGCTGTACATAGAATCTCCTGATATATGAACACCTAGTGTCTCTGTGTCTGTCCATGGTGTTGAGAAGGACGAATCTGTGTATGCAGTTGCTGAATGTTCCATTCAGTTTTACTGTGCTATGCTACCTATCTCTTAAAATGAGAAAACACCTTGAGCAGACTGTCAAGGCCATTTGCAGCGAAAAGGGTTTTCCTTATTAGCTCCTTCAAGAAAGCAGTGATTGCAGGGTCGGAAGTGTTTGGGCTCTGTGCCGATAAGCTCACACTCCTGCTCACCTGGCTGGTCACATTCTTCTTTGATTTTTTTGTTTGTTTTGTTTCTTCATTCCTCTTTTATATCAAAATTCACCTTTTGTTCTTTTCTGCAGCCGCAGTGGAGCAAGGTGACGGAGGTGGGGTGGTGGGTGAGTTGCTATGGCCTGCTGCAGCAGTGGCAGTGTGGTGGATTCATCTGTCTGTTCCTCATGGCCATATTGGCCACAACTGTATCAAAGGCTTCTTCGGTGGGTCTGGTTTGTTCCTTCTGGCAGCAGTGTGGCAGTTTCATCGGTCGTTCTAGTTCGTTCTTTGTTGCTGTGGCAGTGGCTGAAGTGGCAATGGCTTAAACGATGACTTCAGTATTGGCAACTTGATGAATCTGGTCTGTCCTTCATTGCAATGATGTGGAGGTGCCAGTGTTGGAGTGGGGTGGGCAAAGTTAAAAATCACGCAACACCAGGTTATAGTCCAACTAGTTTATTTGGAAGTACTGGCTTTCAGAGCACTGTTGCTTCATCAGGTAACACCTTGCAGTGGCAGCAATGCAGTGTCTTCAGTGTCAGCTTCGGTGGTGGCAGCATGATGAGTCCAGTCCAGACATCCTTGCTTTGGTGGCTTCGGCAGTTGCGTCCTGTAGCCTCTCCAGAAACTAAGGAGCTGTGGAGGAAACAAAAGATGGACTTTGTCCTAACTTTGTCTCAATTATTTCTTTTTATAATTTCTGAAATTAAAATGGTGCTAAATTGCAGCAACCTATACACATCTCACTGTATTTTCATAAATAAAAGTAACAATAAATTGCTATTCTATTTTACTCTATTCCATCCTGTCCTGTGCCACCCTGCCCCATCCCAGCCGACATTTGTACAAAATGGGAAAGTGATTGTTGCCCACTACTTTCTAAAATGTGTCTATGAAAGCAGCTTTGGAAAGAAGTGCACTAGATTTTGTTGAGTTTTATCTGGTATTTCTTCATAATTGAAAATTCTGCTCTGCTATCCTTTCCCAGGAGAAACAGCAAGGTAAAGGACAAATTGGTGAAAGAAACAAAAACAAAAATTGCTGGAAAAACTTAGTATCTGGCAACATCTATGGAGAGAAAGCAGAGTCAATATTTTGGGTCCACTGACCTTTCTTCAGAACTATTCAGAAATATGAACTTGGTGAAAGACAGTAGTTTGGTCTTCCAAACCCTGCCTGTTGTCCAGTTCAAAGAGCAGTCAAAAGCTGAGTTTTGCCCTCGGCACATTCCAAGGTCCAAGCTTTAAAGTAATAAGGGAAAAAACACAGTCTGAACCCAACCTGCTATGACACACTGAGCAGCTGGAAACTAAGTAAAACCCTTCAGGCTGTAGGTTTGACCTGATGTGTAGCATAAATCTTGTGTAATTGCAATTACATTGAGGCACTTAAGAAAGTTTAATGCTGTGTGGTAAGAAATTGAATGCCTTTGAACTTTTTGTAATGAACCATTATGATATAGTTTTTTTAAGATTAAAGTATATCTCTGAGAAAGTGAAATAAATAGAATTGATGAAAGCATTTTTTTCTTTGCGAAACATTGTCAATTTCTGTTAAGGATGGAATCTGCAACCTCCTCATAAATATCTGAATTCTTGTGGCTGATTTTAAGCCTCACATGAAGCTCCTATTTTAAATGTTCTTCAGATGCTTCAGTGAAATTACAAAACCGTTTTAACCTCTTGCCTTTCAGAGTAATTTGGCTGTGTTAAGTTCACTGTCCTGTACTAATAGATATCTCTTTAGAACCCAGTTAATGAAAAAATATTAATCGTCATACTGAGATTTGCATCTCTTTATGGTAGATATGTGAATGCCAACAAGATAAAAGTAGAACTTGTTTTTTAAAATAGAGCAAGAAATTGACCAGTATTTGATAAGAAAATGGTATTTATTTGTATTGGAGTAGTCCTGGTATTTCTGGAACTTATCTGACACCAATAACTCCATTATTCTCAGACTTCAGTCTAACCTTTTTCAAAAGAAACCCTGGATTTCTCAAGATATTAAAAACTATAAGAAGTGTGCAATAGAAAAGGAAAATGGGTGTCTTCTGCAGCACATGGTGTGTAATGTTCCTGCTATCCTGCATCAGTGTACAGTGCATATATGGTTGAAGTTTGGCACAGGAATCTTGTGGTGATTGCATTCATCTCACTTAGCAAGGAGGTGGTCTATCAATTTAATCAGGTTACCTAGCTGTCATTTTTTTGTTAATTTCAGAAACTACCAGTTAAATTCACAAACACAATTTTGTTTGAATTTTTCTTCAAATACAGGTAGTTCTGCTATAATGCATATTCCATTTAATGTGAATTGGCTGTAATGCGATTCGATGATCAGGGAACGCTTTTACTAAAACATGAACTTTAAAAGTGCATGTTGACTATAATGCAATTACATTGCCAACGTTTTAAGTGTATTTGTATTGTGCGACTTCTGTGTAGCGTGGGATCACTCAGGAAGGCAACTTCTACATATTGGCAGAACTACCTGTACTTTAAAAGCAAATTACTGCGGATGCTGGAATCTGAAACCAAAAGAGAAACTGCAGGAAAATCTCAGCAGGTCTGGCAGCATCTGTAGCTTTGACAAAGGGTCAGTTAGATTCGAAACGTCAGCTCTCTTCTCCTTACAGATGCTGCCAGACCTGCTGAGATTTTCCAGCATTTTCTCTTTTGGTACCTGTACTTTAAGGACGTTTTAAGGCTGCTTTTTAGTTGATTGTTCTATTGAATGCCATTTCTGTTTCTTAATTGCATATAAATATCTCTTCTGATGTAGTAACCCTAATATGTTTTATTTGCCAGCATTAAAATCCATGATCTGTCAGAACTGAAAGAGATGTATGCTATCATAAACTTGGATGATGAAACTAAAGGTAATTACTTTAAATAATATTGCAGGATAACCTACCAGTTATGACATTATCAGCACTGGCTGACTTTTGGGCAACTTTAGAATGCCCAGAGTTAGTGGTGATTCTATGTAAATGCACATCATTTATTTTATTTTACTTCTTTAAATTTAAGAATTGTCAGATTATGATACTTATCATAGATGTGATTCTGTGATTTTGATTAGGTCAGGCTATTTTCTGACCAGATTGGCACCACTGTCCTGACCTAGACTATGAGAAGCTAACTAATAGAGGTGATTGGGGGTGAGATAAGCAGCTAGTGGGCAGTTAGTGTAGGCAGGAGACATGTAAGAAAGCAGTGCGGTGCAAGAAGAATGGTGACCAAGATCGGGTTTGTAGCTGATCTGTGAGTATTGGTGGTTGAGAGTGGATATGTAGTTCGCAACTGGCAAAATTAGTGGATAGTTTACAGATCACTTATAACAATGATTCAATACAAGAAATGATATGAGATAGATGGAAAGTATTTCTTTAATTTAAAGAAAATACTAATTTAGAGCTACAAATAAATCATGCCTGATTGTGTTGCGGTGGGGGGGGGGGAGTCGATTCTTAGGCAGCTAGCACATTTTGTATGTTGAAGTAAAAGCTCTGAGTAATGATGCTTCCATTATACGTTGTACAGCTGAAGCATTTGGAACATTCTCAATTAGTATAAGATATGACATGACAACTCATAAATGCTGACTTAATGGTAAGAAATAATTTTGACCTGCCATTCTGAGGCATGAAAGAACGTGTAGCACCCAAGTAAGGAACATAGGGTATATATAATGATTTTAATAAGTGATTGGATGGTTACATTTACATTCTGAATATTAATTAAAGCTAAATTTGTTTTGAATTCATTTACTCACTAATTAAGCTTCATGTACAGTATTCTTGATATTTTAACATCAAATTTTCAGGTCTGGATCGGCTATCTTGGACAGATGATGGACAGTTGCTTGCTGTATCTACACAGCGTGGAACTTTGCATGTTTTCCTTACAAAACTTCCAGTTCTTGGAAATACATGTGGAACTCGAATAGCTTTCCTAACTTCTCTGCTAGAGGTCACAGTGACCAATCATGTTGAGGAAGTATGTGTACAATTATAAAAATATTAAATTGGTTGACTAGTTACAAAACTAAATATTTATTGTTTACACTGTCATGTTTGCAATGTCATGATTTTGAGGTTAGAATTGATTGTTCCCTACAATCCCATTATATCATTTCAAAGTAAGAGAGACACAAACTTAAGCAAAGTGCATTTGTTAGATAACAAATGTTATGCCCTTTACCTGGAATTTCATTGTTAAACCAAAAGTCTTTTTAATAGCTATTTGTATGCTGCTTCATATATCAAATGAATTAGTCAGCATTTCTGCCAATTGTATTTTTAAAACGTTGAATGAATTGTCAGCTTTATTCTATCTGCAGACCAGAAATGTTTGTTTGAGCCATCATGGTTAAAAGACTTTACAAAATAATTGAAATAAACAAGATGCTCATAATATAAGAAGAAATATAGTTGCTGGCAATATGCAGAAAGTCTGTCAGTATCTGTAAGGAGAAAAAGATCTAATGCTTGACAGAACTAATTCATAAAATGTTAAGCAAAATGTGACTGTCAAACCATAGATAATTAGATTCTTGCTGCTGCTAAATATTGAAGTTTAGAAAATTTATGAGATCCATGATCTCTCAGCAGAGCAATTAGTACCAATGAAAGATGATATACTAATGGGTTTCTGAGTCTGGTTGTAGCCATTAGCTACAGTGACCTATTTGTATTGCCTACTTTGGGCTCTTTACCAAAAATGTTCCACAGAATTATTTCTCAATAGACAGAGAGGATGAAAAATTTTGGTCTCTTTATGCATTAAATAATGCCTATATTGAATGCACATTTGTAATCTTCATCGTGAATTATTTATCCAACTAAAGAGTCAAAAACAAAAGAACTGTTGCTATGTTCTGCCCTTGCTGAATGAATGAACTAATTGTAGTTTTATCAGAGAAAATGTAGATAATAGCAAGCCTGTTAAACTTACACCAGACTACTTTCTTATTTATCTTCCCCACAGGAACCACAAATCACAGTTTCCGTTGAAGTAGAACCGACCTTTATCGCTGTTGGCCCATATCATGTGGCCGTTGGAATGAATAACAGAGCCTGGTTTTATGCCGTTGGAGAAAATCGTAGGTTCTGATGAATGCTTGGTGTACATATTAAAAATTAATGAAATGTTTCAAAGGATTTACTTTACTACATTTAACAACAGTGAAGATAAAGCTGACACTGTTTCTATTGTGTATCATTGATGGAGGGACTAATATTTAAGGTGGTGGATGGTCTGCTCTGTTCTAGATTGTGCTGCATTTATGTTGTTAGATATGCACTCATCAAGGCAAGTGGCAAATATTCCATCTGATGGAAGCACTTCTGATTTGTGCTTTTTAGATGGTGGATAGACTATAGGGAAGCAGAGTTACTTTACTTGCAACAGAATTCCCAGATATTGTAGTCACAATAGTTATGTTGCTGATACGGTTCAGCTTCTGGTCAGTGGTGGCCCCCAGAATTTTTACAAGCATGGGAAGGTGGATTCAGCGTTGTTGATACCATTGAATGTCTTGAACAACAAGACAATCAATGAGTTGATTGTCTTGTTGGATATAGTCAGTGCCTCCCACCTGTGTTATATGCTACTTATCAGGCCACTCTAGAATCCAAGTCTTGCTGCATATTGGTACAAACTGCTTTAGTATCTGAGGAGTTACAGATAATACTGAACACTGCCTTCATCAGTGAACATCCCAACTTCTGACCATATGATGGAAGGCAGGTTATTTATGAAGCAGCTGAAGATGTTTATGCCTAGGATGCTATCCTGAGGAACTTCTGTGGTGATGTTCTGGGATTGAGATTTTTTTTTATTCTTTAATGGGAAGTGGGTGTCACTGGTAATGCCAGAATTTGTTGCCCATCTCTAACCGCCCGAAAGCTGAATAGCTTATTAAGCTATTTCAGAATGTAGTTAAGAGTGAATCACTTCCTACAGCCACAGTCACTGTCCTTTGTACTCTGTGCTATGCTGATTCCGATTGAATTCGGTTTTGTTTGGGCTCCTTGATATCACACTTGGCCACATGTTGCCTTGATGTCAAGGGCAGTCACTTTCATTGGACTGTTTTAGTACACCTCATTTATCCTTGTTTGTAAGGATGTATTGCGATCAGGAACCAAGTGGTGGTGTTATAGAATGATTTTTAAAATCTAAAGCGTCCTGACTGGTTTGTTACTTTTTGAATTTTTAGGAGCGGAGAAGCTAAAAGACATGGAGTATCTGGGCACCGTGACCAGTATGTGCTTAAATTCTGATTACGCAGCAGTGCTTTTTGAGGGAAGAGTTCAGCTACACATGGTAAATATCCACATGTTCAAATTTTGCATTTTTTTCAAACACTGGTTATTTGACTCTGAATTTTGACCTCATGCAAAAATGAATTTTAGTACTTTTCTGTGTAAAAATAAATGATTCCTTTGTACTAGATTTTTGCAGTTTTTTTAGTTTGATAAAACTATTTTTGTTCAATTGTTTGTCACATATGTACAAAACAATACTTTCAGTTAAGTTTCATTAGACAAACCTATCGAGAGATTCAGGTCAGATCAGTATTTGTTTGCCTAATCTAGAGTGCACACACTTTTGTGAAAAGAATATCACCCTACATTTCTAGATCTACAGCTTTAATGCAAATTAAGATTAACCAATGTTTATTAGAAAACTGCTGGAGTTAAAACAGCAAGAAGTATGCACTTTACTAAAATAAAACGTAGTTGGATAAAGTGACCATAGTCTCAAAGGGTCATCAGGGTATGCTGTCATTCAAGGTGATGGTGGGTGTAACCTGAGGGACACAATGCCACAGGCTAAGGGAGAAGTTGAGAAGGAGGGACTTTCATGGTAATCTTATTGCGCGCTATTGATGTCACTCTGCATTGCAAAACAGCCATCCAGCAACTGAGTTAATCAACCCCCAAATCATTTACCAAAATAGGGAGGTAACAGGCACTGTTATGTTTCCCACAGCTTGTCAACTCAGAATTAACGTACTTATCACAATCTTGGCTTACAGCATCACCTGGAACTACGTGAAATCATTGCAGTTCCCAGTGTCAGATTAAACCCTCCTAGCCATCTGAATGAGCCATCCTTTCTTGCTCATATTTCAAAAGTATTTATGTGTACGACATCTATCTTCATCCAATTTATTACCTATTACAGATTTTATAGTTTGTCCACTGCATTAAGTGCAACCAATATCAACATTAAGAAAACTTCTCTTTTAAAAAATGAATAAAGCAATTTCTAGAAATTAGAATAAAAATTAAACTGGCAGGAATTTTAATTGAATTTTATGTTTATGTACATATTCATAAATCATTCATACATTCACACTTCTTATCAAACATATGAACTGCCTTGAGATACTACCTTGTGACTTAATGACACCTATCTATTTGAATATATATGATGAAGTATACAACTCCACAAACAGTCTTGAGATGGAATGCCCAAGGCCTTGTTCATCGTAGCCAGTAACTTCAACCAAGCCACTCTCAAGAACACGTTACCAAGGTACCACCAGAGGTCCAAACGTTTTGATCATTGCTATACAACTATCAAAGATGCCTACTGCTCCATCCCCCATATGCATTTTGGAAAATCAGATCACAACACTGCTTCTACCCTTGGCTTACAAGCAGAAATTGAAGTATAAGAACCCAGTACAGAAAGTAGTGCAATGTTAGTCTAAGGCAACGGTAGGGCTTATACGGGACTGCTTAGTGTCAGTGGACAAGTCCATATTCAAGAACTTCGCAGCCAACGTAAACATGTATACCACTATCACTACAGACTTCATTAGTGCGTAGAAGACTGTATGCTGAAGAAGTTAATCCGAATGTTCCCAAACCGGAAACCATGGATGAACCAAGAGATACAGTCACTGCAGAAGTCTGGGTTTGAGGCATTCAAGATGGGCAACCCTGACCTATGCAGGAAATCCAGGTACGCCTTTGGAAGGCCATCGGAGATATCAAGAGGCAATACCAAACGAGGTTGAGAACCAGAATAATGATATGGACGCCCATCATTTGTGGCAAGGCTGACACTACATTACAGGGTGCAAAGCAAAATCAAATAGAATCATGAGCAGCAATGCATTCCTACACAATGAGCTCAATGCATTCTACACTTGCTTTGAACAGAAGGTCAGTGAATCAATATCACCAGTCCCATTAGCCTCAGATACACCTGTACCCACGGTCACTGCCACAGACATTAGATCGGCTTTCTTGAGAATGAACATACATAAAGCAGCTAGTCTAGATGGAGTCCCTAGCAATGCACTCTGATCCTGTGAGGAACAGAAAGTAGGAGTATTTGCTGACATCTTTAACCTCTCCTTTTTTCGATCTGAAGTCCCAACCGGCTTCAAGAAGACCACCATCATCCCAGTGCCAAAGAGAACTCATGCAGTATGCCTCAATGACTACTGTCCAGTGGCTCTGATCTCTACAATTATGAAGTGCCTTGAGAGGTTAGTCGTGGCTCGCATCCAACCTATCAGATTGCTTTGATCCTTTGCAATTTGCCTACCTACACAACAGGCAGACACCATCTCCCTGGCTCTACTCCTCCCGGGAGAAAATGAGGACTGCAGATGCTGGAGAGACAGTTGAAAAGTATGGTGCTGGAGAAAGCGCAGCAGGCCAGGCAGCGAGGAGCAGGAGAGTCAATGTTTCTGCCATAAGCTCTTCATCAGGAATGTGGAGGGTGAAGGGGGCTGAGAGAAAAATACGGGGATGGGCAAAGGTAGGACGTGATTGTGATAGGTCGGTGGAGAGATTGGAACGGATGGGTGGGAAGGAAGATAGACAGATGGGTCAGGTCAAGAGGGCAGTGCCAAGTTGGAAGGTTGGATCTGGGATGGGGAGGGGGATGTGGAGATTTGGTGAAGTCACTGTTGATGCTATATGGTTGTAGGGTCCTGAGGTGGAAGATGAGATATTCTTCCTCTACTTGGCAGGTGGCTTTAATTTGGCGGTGGAGGAGGCCCAGGATTTGCATGTTCCTGAGAGAGTTGAAGTAGTTGGCCACAGGGCAGTGGGATTGTTTGGTGCATGCGGACCAGAGATGTTCCCTGAACTGCTCCGCAAGTTGGCGCACTGGCTCCCTGATGTAGAGGAGACCACATTGAGAGCAATGGATGCAGTAGACGAATGGGAGGATGTGCAGGAAAATCTCTACCAGATTTGAAATTATCCTTTAGGGCCTTGGAAGGAGGTGTGGGGGCAAGTGTGGGTGCAGGTCTCGCACATTGTGCATGGGCAGGGGAAGGTGCTGGGTGTAGAGGGTGGATTGATGGAGAGCGTGGACCTAACAAGGGAGTCAGGAAGGGAATGGTCTCTGTGGCATGTTAATATGGATGTGGAGGGAAATATGTTTTTGGTGATGGAGTCTGACTGTCGGTGGCGAAATGTTGCTGTATCTGGAGATTCATGAGATGTGAGGACCGGGGGTTTCTATCCTTGTTGCAGTTGTCGGTGTGGGGTTGGGTTCGAGGGCGGAGATGCAAGAAGTAGAGGAGATGTGATAGAGGGCATTGTTCTTCATGTGGGAAGGGAAATTGCGGTCATAGAGATGTACAGCATGGAAACAGACCCTTCGGTCCAACCCGTCCATGCCGATCAAATATCCCAACCCAATCTAGTCACATCCGCCAGCACCTGGCCCATATCCCTCCAAACCCTTCCTATTCATATACCCATCCAAATGCCTCTTCAAAGTTGCAATTGTACCAGCCTCCACCCTCTGGCAGCTCATTCCATACACGTATAACCCTCTCTGTGAAAAATTGCCCCTTAGGTCTCTTTTATATCTTTCCCCTCTCACCCTAAACCTATGCCCTCTAGTTCTGGACTCCCCGACCCCAGGGAAAAGACTATCCATGCCCCTCATAATTTTCTAAACCTCTCAGCCCCCAACGCTCCAGGGAAACAGCCCCAGTCTTATCAGCCTCTCCCTGTAGCTCAAATCCTCCAACCCTGGCAACATCCTTGTAAATCTTTTCTGAACCCTTTCAAGTTTCACAACATCTTTCCGATAGGAAGGAGACCAGAATTGCACACCATATTCCAACAATGGCCTAATCAATGTCCTGTACAGCTGCAACATGACCTCCCAACTCCTGTACTCAATACTCTGACCAATAAAGGAGAGCATTCCAAATGCCTTCTTCACTATCCTATATACCTGCAACTCCACTTTCAAGGAACTATGAACCTGCACTCCAAGGTCTCTTTGTTCAGCAACACTCCCTAGGACCTTACCATTAAGTGTATAAGTGCTGCTAAGATTTGCTTTCCCAAAATGCAGCACCTCGCATTTATCTGAATTAAACTCCATCTGCCACTTCTCAGCCCATTGTCCCATCTGGTCCTGATCTTGTTGTAATCTGAGGTAACCCTTTTCGCTGTCCACTACACCTCCAATTTTGGTGTCATCCGCAAACTTACTAACTGTACCTCTTATGCTCGCATCCAAATCATTTATGTAAATGACAAAAAGTAGTGGACCCAGCACTGATTCTTGTGGCACTCCAATGGTCACAGGCCTCCAGTCTGAAAAACAACCCTCCACCACCTCCCTCTGTCTTCTACCTTTGAGCCAGTTCTGTGTCCGAATGGCTAGTTCTCCCTGTATTCCATGAGATCTAACCTTGCTAATCAGTCTCCCATGGGGAACCTGATCTATCCTGTCTATACCCGACATATGCTTCCTTCTTTTTCTTCACCAAACCCTCAATTTCTTTAGTCATCCAGCATTCCCTATACCTACCAGCCTTCCCTTTCACCCTGACAGGAATATACTTTATCTGGATTCTTGTTATCCCATTTCTGAAGGCTTCCCATTTTCCAGCCGTCCCTTTACCTGCGAACGTCTGCCTCCAATCAGCTTTTGAAAGTTCTTGCCTAATACCGTCAAAATTGGCCTTTCTCCAATTTAGAACTGCAACTTTTAGATCTGGTCTATCCTTTTCCATCACTATTTTAAAACAAATAGAATTATGGTCGCTGGCCCCAAAGTGCTCCCCTACTGACACCTCAGTCACCTGCCCTGCCTTATTTCCCAAGAGTAGGTCAAGATTTGACCTTCTCTAGTAGGTACATCCACATACTGAATCAGAAAATTGTCTTGTACGCACTTAAGAAATTCCTCTCCATCTAAACCTTTAACACTATGGCCGTCCCAGTCGATGTTTGGAAAGTTAAAATCCCCTACCATAACTACCCTATTATTCTTACAGATAGCTGAGATCTCCTTACAAGTTTGTTTCTCAATTTCCCTCTGACTATTGTGGGGTCTATAATACAATCCCAATAAGGTGATCATCCCTTTCTTATTTCTCAGTTCCACCCAAATAACTTCCCTGGATGTATTTCCGGGAATATCCTCCCTCAGCACAGCTGTAATGCTATCCCTTATCAAAAATGCCACTCCCCCTCCTCTCTTCCCTCCCTTTCTATCCTTCCTGTAGCATTTTTTATCATGGAACATTATACCACCCTTGAGGACCTCCTTTTTAAATTTCTGCTTAACTCTTTGTAATCTCCCTTCAGAATCTCAACCTTTTCCCTTCCTATGTCGTTGGTTCCAATGTGGACAATGACCTCCTGCTGGCCCTTTTTCCCCCGTGAGAACATTCTACACCCTCTCTCAGACATCCTTGATCCTGGTACCAGGGAAACAACACACCATTCTGCTGTTTCTGTGCTGGCCACAGAAACGTCTGTCTGTACCTCGAACTACAGAATCCCCTAACACAATTGATCTTTTGGAAGACGACATACCCCTCATTGCATTAGAGCCAGTCTCAATACCAGAAACTTGATACGTTCCCCTGAGAATCCGTCACCACCTACATTTTCCAAAACAGCATACCTGTTTGAAATGGGTATATCCATAAAAGACTCCTGCACTAGCTGCCTACCTCTCTTACCCTTCCTGGAGTTAACCCATCCTTGACATAAGAAGACATTTGGGATGTACTGCAGTGAAATTGTTCCTGGGAGCAGATGCAGTGGATGTGGAGTAAGAATTAACATTTTTACAAGGGGGGCTTTTGGAAGAGGTGTATTCAAGGTAGCTGTGGGAGTCGGTGTGTTTGAAATAGATGTCGGTCACTGGAGACTGAGAGATCCAGGAAGGGAGGAAAGTATTGGAGGTGGTCCATGTGAACCATGTGAGGTCAAGGTGGAAGGTCTTGATGAAGTTGATGAACTGTTCAACTGCCTTGTGGGAGCATGAAGTGGTGCTGATACAATCGTCAGTGTAGTGGAAGAAAAGGTGGGGAATGATTCCAGTGTAGCTACAGAAGAGGGACTGTTCCATGTATCCTACAAAGAAGCAGGCATAGTTGGGGCCCACACGGGTGCTCTTGGCCACCTCTTTTGTCTGTAGGAAGTGGGAGGATTTGAAGGAGAAGTTGTTGAGGTTGAGGACCAGTTCCGCCAATCGAATGAGAGTGTTGGTGGAGGGGTACTGCTTTGGTCAGCGGGAGAGAAAGAAACAGGGTGCTTTTAGGCCTTCATCATGGGGGATGGAGGCGTACAGGGACTGGATGTCCATGGTGAAGATGAGGTGATGAGAGCCGGAAAATCAGAAGTCGTAGAGGGCATGGATAGTGTCCTGGATGTATATGGGGAGAGTTCATGGACCAAGGGGGAGTAGGACTGAGTCAAGATATGAGGAGCTGATATGAGCCACTTTTTGTTGAGAGTTTTCTGCAGATCCCCCCAATAGCAACAGAGACACGGTGAAGCAGATTGGGAGGCTGATTTTGGAAAGGTGCAGGAAAGTTGATAGGGCTGTCAAGAAGGCTTATGGTGTGTTGGCTTTCATTAATAGGGATTTAGATTAAGAGCCATAAGGTTATGCTGCAGCTCTATAGAGCTGTGGTTAGACCACTCTCGGAATATTATGTTCAGTTCTGGTCACCTCGTTATAGGAAGGATGTGGAAGGTTTCGAGAGGGTGCATAGGGTTATTGTCATGGGTGACTTTAACTTGCCTAATATTGATTGGAACCTCCTTAGTTCAAATAGTTTGGATAAAGTAGTTTTTGTCAGGAGTGTCCAGGAAGGGTTCCTGACTCAATATGTAGATAGGCTGACTAGAGGGGAGGCCATATTAGATTTGGTGCTTGGCAACAAACCAGGCCAGATGTCAGATCTCTTGGTGGAAGAGCATTTCGGTGATAATGATCACAACATCCAGACCTTTACTATACTAATGGAGAGGGATATGGGAAAGTGTTTGATTGGTGGAGGGGGAAGTACAATGCTATTAGGCAGGAACCAGGCAGCCTAAATTGGAACACATGTTCTCAGGGAAATGCATGACAGAAATGTGGAGATTGTTGAGGAAGCACTTGCTTATAATGCTGGACGGTTTGTCCCACTGAGGCAAGGAAGGGATGATCCTTGAAAGAACCTTGGGTGACAAGGAATATAGATCATCTAGTCAAGAGAAAGAAGGGACCTTGCTTAAGGTTGAGGAGGCAAGGATCAGACAGGGCTGTAGAGAGTTACAAGGTAGCCAGGAAGGAACTGAAGAATGGACTTCGGAGAGCTAGAAAGGGCATGAAAAAGCTTTAGTGGGTAGGATTAAGGAAAACCCTAAGGCATCCTACACTTACGTGAGGAACAAGAGGATGGTCAAGGTGAGGTTGGGGCTGATCAGGGATAGTGGAGGGAACTTGCGCCTGGTGGTCAAAGAGGTCCTTAATGAATACTTTACTTCAGGATTCACTACTGAGAAGGACCTTGACGTTTTGGAGGACAAAAATGAAACACTGATATGTTTGAACAGGTTGAAGGAGGATGTACTGAAATTTTGAAAATCCTAAGGGTAGATGAATCTCCAAGGCCAGACTGGGTATACCTGAGGTTATTACAGGAAGCGAGGGAAGCAATTGATGTGTCTTTGGTGATGATGATTGTATCTTAACTGTCTACTGGAGTAGTACCAGATGGTTGGAGGGTGGCAAATGTTATTCCCTTGTTCAAGAAAAGAAATAGGGATAATCCTGGGAACTACAGACCAGTCAGCCTTACGTCTATGGTGGGTAAAGTATTGGAGAGAATTCTGAGAGTAAGGATTTATGATTACTTGGAAAACTATAGTTTGTTTAAAGATAGTCAGCATGGCTTTGAGAGGGGCAGGTCATGCCTCACAAACCTGATTGAATTCTTTGAGGATGTGACAAAATTCATTGAAGTAGAGCAATTGATGTGGAGTACAGAGGTATTAGCAAGGTGTCTGATAAGATTCCCCACGGTAGGCTAATTCAGTAAGTAAGGAGGTATGGCATACAGGGAAATCTGGCTGGCTGATTACAGAATTAACTGGCCCATTGGAGACAGAGGGTGGTGGTAGATGCAAAGTATTCAACATGGAGCTCGGTGACCAATGCTCTGCGATTTTTATAAATGACTTGGGTGAGGAAGTAGAAGGGTGGGTTAGTAAGTTTACCAATGATACAAAGGTTAATGTAGTGGTAGATAGTGTGGACGGCTGTTGTAGGTTGCAACGGGACATTGACAGAATGCAGAATTGGGCTGATAAGTGACGGATGGAATTCAACCTGGAAAAGTACGAAGTGATTCACTTTGCAAGGTCGAATTTGAATGCAGAATACAGGGTTAAAGGCAGGATTCTTGGCAGTATAGAGGAACAAAGATCTTGAGATCCATGTCCACCGATCCCTCAAAGTTGCCATCCAGGTTGATAGGGTTGTCAATAAGGCGTATAGTGTATTGGCTTTCATTAGCAGGGAGATTGAGTTTAAGAGATGCGAGGTTATGCTGCAGTTGTATAGAGCCCTGGTTAGGCCATGCTTGGAATATTGTGTTCAGTTCTGGTCGCCTCATTATCAGAGGGATGTGGAAGCTTTCGCGAGAGTGCAAGAAGAGATTTACCAGAATGCTGTCTGGACTGGAGGACATGTCTTATGAAGAAAGATTGAGAGAGCTTGGGCTTTTCTCATTGGAGGGAAGAAGGATGAGAAGTGACCTGATAGAGGTGTACTAGATGCTGAGAGGCATAGACAGAGTGGATAGCCAGAGACTTTTTTCTCAGGTGGATATGTCTATCACAAGGGGGCATAATTTTAAGGTGATTGGAAGAAGGTTTAGGGGAGATGACAGAGGTAGCTTCTTTACACAGAGCATGGTGGGTGCATGGAATGCAATGCTGGCAGTGGTAGTAGAGTCTGATACATTAGGGACATTTTAAGCAACTCTTAGATAAGCACATGGAAGATAGTACAATGAAGTGTATGTAGGTTAGTCTGATCTTAGATAAAAGGCTGGCACAATATCGAGAGCCAAAGGGCCTGTACTGTGCTGTACTGTTCTGCGTTCTATAAGATGTGAAGGAGCAGTTCAGGGAACATCTCTAGTCTGCATGCACCAAAGAGCCCTAGTGGCCAACCACTTCAACGCCCCCTCACACCCCCTAAGGACATTCAAATCCTGGGCGGCCTCCACCACCGAATCAAAGCGACACAACAACTGGAAGAAGAACACCTCATCTTCCACCCCGGGACCTTGCAACCACACGGCATCAGCATTGTCTTCACCAGTTTCCAAATCTCCCCACCTCCACTTCATCCCAGATTCAACCTCCAACTCAGCACCACCCTCTTGACGTGACCCACCTGTCCATCTTCCTTCCCACCCATCCGCTCCACTCTTCTCACTGACTTTTCACAATCACCTCCTATCTGCAATTACTTATCACCATCCCACCTACCTTCTCCTTCAGCACCAGGCCAACTCCCCTATTTATCTCTCAGCCCCCTTCCCCCTCTGCATACCTGATGAAAGGTTTATGCCCGAAACATCAACTCTCCAGCTCCTCGGATGCCACCTGACCTGCTGTGCTTTTTCCAGTGCCACACTTTTCAATTCCTACTCATCTCTGGAACATCTGGAAAACAAGGATTCCTACATCAGACTCCTATGTATTGACCACAGTTAGATCCTCAACACCATAATTCCTAACAAATTCATCTCCAAATTTGGAGACCTAGGTCTTGACTTTCCCTTCTGTAACTGGATCCTCAACCTCACCCACAGATCACAATCAGTAAGAACAGGTAGCAGTGCCTGCTCCATGATAATCGAAAACACTGATGCTCCGCAAGGTTGTGTACTCAGCCCCCAACTGGACTCCTTAAACACACACGACTGTGTAGCCAAATTCCACCCCAACTTCATTTACAAGTTTGCTGACGACACTGTTGTAGGTCGGATCTTTAACAAGATTGAGATAGAATACAGGAAACAGATGGACAGCTTAGTAGCATGGTGTAAAGGCAGCAATCTCTTCCTCCATGTCAGTAAAACGAAAGAGCTGGTCATTCGCTTCACGAAGCGGAGTGGATATCGCGTCCCTGTCTGCATCAATGGTGCTGAGGTGGAGATGATCCACAGTGTCAAGTTCCTGGGAGTGACGATCACAAAAAATCTGTCCTGGTCCACCCATGTCAGTCAAGAAAGCACAATAATGCCTCTACTTTCTCAGGATGCGAAGGAAATTCAGCATGTCCACACTGACTCTTAACAATTTTTAAAGATGCATGATAGAAAGCATCTTATCTGGATTCATCACAATGTGACATGGCAATCGCTGTTCCCAAGATTGCAAGAAACTACAGCGAGAGTTGTGAACACAGCCCAGAGAGACATGTATTGGTGGTAATTTAAAGAAAATTTACTGGATTGATAGCTGGACTGAGTGGATTGTCTTATGAGAAAAGATTAGAAGACTAGTCTTGTTATCACTGAAATTTAGAACAGTGAGGGCTGTGATTGAAGTGTATAAAATCCAGGTTAGTCTTGACAAAGTGGACATAGAGATAATGTTTCCTCTCATGGCTGAGTCTGGAACTCTGGGTCACTATTTGGAAATTAAAGGATGTGCTTTTAGAACAGTGATGAGAGGAGGTTTCTTAGAATTTGGTACATGCTACTTCGGAAGGTGATGGAGGCAGGATCATTGAATATTTTCAAAGCAGATTTAGGTAGATTCTTGTTAAATCAGCGACTCATAGGTTATTAGGCATAGATGGGGATGAGCATTTTGAAATGCAAATAGATCAGCTACGATCTTATTGAAAGATAGTGCAGGCTCAAGGGGCCAAATGACCAACTTTTGTCCTGAATCCATATGTTACCAAAGGTTTTCATCTTGCAATAGTCATTACAAAAGCAAGAATGCCAAATTTCAAACAATCAAAACATTTAAATTGAAAAGCTTTGGCCCCGTGTTTCTCTTTTTTTTTAACCAATAAAAGTTCAATACTTTTGTTTCTTTACTTGTTTAGTTTTATTTTTGGTAGTTATAATTGCTTTGAATTCAACTGTGGTTTTCAAGCCTGTTTGCAGTAGCCTCCTGGAGTGATAAATGAAAGACACTTGCTTTGCTGCTTGTTAGTAAACCAGAGAAATGAGAAACTAATACTTAATGAAAGCTCAAAACTCCTGTCTACATGCCTAAACAATTCACTGACAGCCTCTTTATCATGAAAGCGTTGGTGTAAATTTGCATCAATCTTTAATTGAATCTTTTCATGAAGTTAGGACTTTTTCACGGAAGAAACATACATTTTAACATACGTTTTGATCTCAACAATGAAATTAATGTGCTAGACATTAAACATGTGTCGTTAGAATTTAGTTTTGATTCAAGTACTAAATTAAAATGAATTTTAATTTTAATAAAATAAAGACTCCAACCCAGTAATGACCCTAAGAAAAGTGGAACTACTGTCTCTTGGGCAGGCAATATTATCTGATTTCATTAGTCGATTGTTGAGATCAGAGGGACAGAACGTTTAGCACTGTTATTTTACATAGTCCACCAGTCCAACGTAAGTACAGAAAGACTGCAGTGGCAACACTGATCCTACTACACCATCAGTTAATGGTGCAAGAGACTAATTTAAAACTGAAAAAGCTTTACATTTATGATTTATATACAATGCTATAGTTAGGCTTAACCTCACCAATGATTTTAGTCCAAGTTCCCTGTAATACATTCTGACTAACACTAAAGCCTAATAATTTTGTTTTTTCGTTTGTAGATCAGTTCCAACATCGATTTTATGCTCCCAGTTACTCAGCAGGTATAATGCAAGTTGTTCAGAAAGCACAGTTTATTGGAATAGCAAGTCAATAAGTATTATTTTAGTTTAAAGGTGACATTTGTCCAACTGAGTTATTGCATGTTTTTATTTAATGCATTTGAGATAAAATCAGTAAGAAAAAATATTACAATGATTATTCTAATCATTACACTGTAGGAGCATACCATACAAATTACTTAATTTGTCTAAAATATGTTTGCTTACTATTTTAGACCAGGTATTAATTAATTTCTTTTAATTAATTCCTCTGAAATAACAAAGAAATTTCAAGTGAATGCATTAAACAAGAGTATGTTGTTAGTACACAGTATAATTTCAAGGCCATTACCATATAACTATTTTCACAAAAATTTCTGTCAAAATTATTTTGTCCCAGTTTCCTAATACTTTTAATACTACACTCCTCATTCCTTCTCCTGAAATTTCCAAGCCAGATAATATGATGGCCATACCATATCACTCATGCGTACTGGTGGCTAAAGTGAATCACATGACATTTTCCTCCAATCTGTGGCATATTGGATTCTCCACTTAGACACAGAACATTAACTGTGAAACAAATAGAGGTCTTCAGAATTAAGAAATGTTTTTAACATGGTAAATGTATAAAATTAGTTCCAGTGGATGAAGATTTAACTAAGTGATTTTTTCCATGCAAGTTTATTGAATGCTTTACAAAGTTAACTGTTATGGCAGAGATTATAGCATATTAAATGATTACATTTTTAAAAGGAGATATTCAAAAAGGCATGCAAACAGTGCAATGAGTATTACCTTCAGTTGAAGACCTAGCACTTGTAAAGGTAATTTGTTAAATAGTCTCCTGTGTTCTTGTTTGTATAATAGATCAGTAAAGACGTTAATTACATATGTTGAAATAACAGGTTTTAAAATGTATTTACTCATTCTCATTATGGACACAGCTATTTCAAAGTGAAAGGTAGTACTGAGCTTCTTTCAGTATCTAAATTCTGCATTCTTTAAATTCTACGTTGTTTGCTGCTACATGAAAATTGAAATAACAAAACTGAGTTTAGCTGATGTCATTTCTATGGCTCTCCTTACCATATGTTCACAATGGAGTGATGAATTGAAGCTGAACTTGGACTAGTTGAGAGAGAATACAGATAGATGAGTTGGAGAATTGAACATAATAGATAAGAACAATATAAATGTTAAGATTAATTTCTGATCTCCATAGTATTGTACTGGCTACCAAATTGAGTACAGGCATTTTTTTGGCGTTCGAGGTGTCCATCTGACCTAGGTGTTAGGTTTCTTGCACCCTAACATCAGTTATATGACCCTGATTGAATTGTTTAATAATAGTACAGATCCTTAAAGGTACTGTTGGGTACCACTGAAGTACTGGTAAGAAAAAATTTACATATTTTGTTCCTGTGATAACCAGGGTTCGCCTTCCCTCAGAGACTGGGTCAACTTGTGAATTATCACTGGATACCCAAATAGTGTTGGAAGCTCATCTATTCCATCAAATGAAGTCCAATCCTCTAATTCAGTTTGTCCTCTTGTCATCTGCAGACCTCACTTTCTCCTCTTGTCATCAGGCACACATTAGAAATCCATTGCCTCTTTTGCAGAAGAAACATGTGCCTATTCAATTTCATGGTCATTATTGATTATACCTCATTTTATATATTTTCTGTTTTGAATATATGCACTTTATTCTAGATGATTTGCTTAGTAAGCATTTATTCTGTTATTGAGATCGACAATTTTTCTATCATTAAGGAAATCAAGGGTTATGGGAATAAGGCAGTAAAGTGGAACTGAAGATCATCAGATCAGCCATGATCTTGTTGAATAGCAGAGGCGATAGCCAAATGGCCTGATTTTGCTCCTAATTCTTATGGTTTAATGCAAACCAGCAGTTGGTGGACAGATCAGGACTGCTTTTTTCCTGCCCATAGCAAATTTTCAAATGTAGGCTTAGAATTAGATGTACTAAGAACTTTGCGTTAATTTTTAAAAATTACATTTCTGAACCTACTAATCAAAATTGTCATACAGTCATATAGCATGGAAACACACCCTTCGGTCCAATCAGTCCATACTAAACTTAATCCCAAATTAAACTAGTTCCACCTGCCTGCTCCCAGCCAATATCTCTCCAAACTTTTCCTATTCATGTAATTATCCAAATGTCTTTTAAATATTGTAATTTTACCCACATCCACCATTTCCTCAGGAAGTTCATTCCACACATGAACCACCCTCTGTGTAAAAATGTTGCCCCTCATGTCTTTTTTAAATAGCTCTCTTCTCACCTTAAAAATGCTCTCCATATACTTGAAATCCCCCATCCTAAGGAAAAGACAAGTACCATTAACTCTATACACCTCGTGATTTTATAAATTTCATAAGGTCACCTCTCAACCTCCTATGCTGCAGTGAAAATAGGCCCAGCCTATCCAGCCTTTCTTTATAACTCTATCCTTTCTATAACTAGGCAACCAGAACTAGACACAGTATTCCAGAAGAGACCTCACCAATGTCCTGTACAACCTCAACATAACTTCTCAACTCCTGTGCTTAAAAGACTGAGCAATGAAGGCAAGCGTACCAAACACCTTTTTAACCATCCTGTCTATATGTGATGCAAACTTCAAAGAATTGTGTACCTCAACCTCTGTTCTACAACACTACTGGAGGCCCTATCATTCATTGTATAAGCCCTACCCTTGTTTGTTGTACCAAAATGCAATAGCTCCAATCAATCCAGATTGAACTCCATCTGCCATTTTTCAGCCCGTTGATCCATTTGATCAAGATCCCTTTGAAATCTTAGAAAATCTTCTTCACTGTCTCCTATGCCACTAATTTTGGTATCATCCACAAACTTATTAACCATGCCTTCTATATTCTCATTCAAATCATTAATATGCATGGCAAACAAAAGGGGGCCCACTGTCCTGGACATAAGAAGAAAACAATTCAAAACTAATAAATGGAAGATGTCTAAAACACTGCATGATAAATAAGGAGTGTTCGCTTGTTATTATCAGCTTTTGGACATTTTGAAAAATAACACCTGGTTACCCTCTATTGGTAAAAATCTGTTTACAATTAGTACAGTGTGCTTGATGAGCATTATGTATCTGTGGTGTAAAGCTTCCAAGCCTATTGCATTATCTATGACTGGAGCAGGTAAAAACATTCATTTCATGTACAAGCAAGGTTTGAATGTTGCACTCATTTTCCTGTGAGACAAATGAATCCTTTTCTGAGAACTTTTCAGAAGAAGTGCATCTGATGATCCTGAAAATTAATGTTTGTTCCAAAGTCCTTTTAGTTGCTCTTTTTATACTGATCAGAAGACCCCAGAATTAAAAGCCATTACTGAAAGATTGCAGATCTTTCAGGTTTATTGTGGACTTTGTTCAATTTCCAGGAAGAAAGCCCTGTCAAAGCCTTGGGTAATGACATGAACTCACAAATATTGACCAGCTCGGGTTAGATAGAGTATAATTTGGCCTGTTCCCATACTTTTTTTTTAATAAAGTGTCCTTGTAACTTCTGGATATGAGCACACAGCTTCTAGATCATTGGAATTGGTGTATTTTAGAATGATAAGAATTAATTCAGGTGTGTTGACATTTTTATTGGGGTGCTGCATCAATATTTATTGAAGAGGACTAATATGGGTTAGACAATGATTAATAGAATTATTCAATTTTTTTTCTCAAGGACAGTATGAGTAGGAACTTTGTGTTTCTGACGGTGGGGAATCAAGGCAGTGGGACAGGAGAAGAGGAAAGTCAGAATAATTTGCATGGACTGTGGGTGCAGTGGTCTTCATGGCAGAAAAACATTAATCACTCTGTATAATTTGGCCCATTCCCATGTTTTTTTTAATAAAGTTATCTCAGGAAATGAGCACTCGGCTTCTAGATCGTCGGAACTGGTGTGTTTTAGAATGCCAAAAAAATTATTTCAGCTGTGTTGACCCTTTTATTGGGGTGCTATGCTATTATCATACAATAAATTTGAGAATTATGGTATATATGTGATGTGGTACCTTTCTTCATTTTAATGTTGGAGGGTGATTTCAATTTATTCAAATTGAAATTCTGCATTCTTGTAGTAAATGAATATTTGGTTTATTTGGCATTGAGAAGGTTGTGACCCTTGCTGTCTTGGTTACAGATTGAAATGGAAGGCATTGAAGCTCAGGAGGAAAGGGAAACTCGTCTTTTTCCAGGACATGATGACAAATACCGAGTTATGTGCCACGCACTTACTGCTGATTTCTTAGTCTATGGAACAGATGTAAGTGCCATATTAAACGGTAGAGAAGCTGATGTGTTATTTCACAAATTTGTAGGTCACCACAATTTTGGGGGTAGAAAATAACTTGCCTAGGAGAGATTGATTAGAGGTTGATTTCATGTCTCATCCATAAGTGACAACTCCAACAGTGTAGCATTCCCTCAGTACTGTGCCAGAATATCTGCCTGGATTTTTGTGCTCAAGTCTCTGAAGTGGAAATTGGACCACAACCTTCTGATTTCAGGAAATTGAGGAGTGATGTGGCCTAGATAAATTGGAGTCAAAAGAGTGGATGGCAGAAATGTAGCCTTTAAAGAGGGCATTATGTAAATACAGGCTAGGTACAGATGTCAGAAAAGTAATACTGAAGAGTATCCGGCTGAACATAAAATGTATATTGGAAAAGTTAAAATAAAAGGGTAAGGACATAGAATGAGAATAGATTTGGGGCTAACATGGGAAGGAATGTAAAGGTCTTCTAGAGGCAAATTACCAGTAAACAAATGATCAAAGGAACAGCAAACAAATTAGAGACAAAAAAGGAGATCTCTTGGTGGAGGAAGAAAGCATGGTGCAGATTTGTTGGATTTAATGCCTTCCTTCTATACTACTCTGTTCTTTAATCTGGGACACACTGCATTGAAATTTGAATCAGTCGCATTTTTCTGATTTTATTCTTCCATTGAACCCTAATTAGAATCTTGTTGGCATCATATAGTTAAAAAGGAAACTGGAAGAGTCTCTGGTTGCAGGCAAAGAGTCATTTGTTGTATGATGTTTCTCACATTTTTGTGACCACTTTTTGCCCATGGTCAAAAGACAAGGCCATCTTTGTTCATCTCTTTTCAACCTTACATCATCGAATCCCTTACCAGTGGTTTCTTCTATGTCCCTCCTTGGTTTAAAAAAAATCTCTGTCGCTTTCTAAACCTGAGCTAGATCACATTTGACTCTTAATTTGCTGCAATAATTTTGCAGTTCCCTCATGTCCTCCTATGCAGTTGTCCCCACAAAACCTTTCCTCTCCTCTATTCTGATCAATCCCCTCTGAATGCCAGAAATAACCTGGCTTCCATGACAATGAAGGAGCAGAGCTAATGTCTACGAGGGTGTCCAGCTGAAATTCTACAAAATGCTTCAGTTAAGAGGAGTGTATATAAGGTATAGTGGATCTGATGTCTTGCAATACTCATTATGTATTTAGGAGCTATAAAATGAATAGTTAAATCCTTTCCTGTAGTCACACTGGATAGTTAGCTAGGTGATCAAATATTCTCTGTCCCAGGCCTACTCCAAGGATGGAATTTGGGCAAGAAGCCTAGTGGAGGTAGGATTTTAGGAGATAGTAGCCAGGATTATGAGTGTTTTAGCTGAAAATGTGTTGCTGGAAAAGCGCAGTAGGTCAGGCAGCATCTAAGGAGCAGGAGAATTGACGTTTCGGGCATGAGCCCTTCTTCAGGAATGAGGAAAGTAAGGTCGGGGGAGGGGAAATGAGGAAACTGGAGAAATCTGAGTTCATCCCTTGTGGTTGGAGGGTCCAGCATCTGCAGTCATCACTGTCTCCTTGTGAGTGTTTTACTTTGCATTGTTGGCAGTTTCATGAAGACATGGTACAGATGACATTGATCAACCCATCACCCACCATGATTCCACGGCAGTCACAATCCCCAACAAAATCTCAATTCTATTTTGTAACATCAGCTCCATTAAAAAAGGAGGCAGACTTTAAAGAAAAAATTGCTGATGGTGCTTGTTGGCAAATGGCAGGTCAACACTATCTTTCTCACCCACTGTTTCACCCTCTCCTATCTCACACTGGAAAATATCACAAGGTGCATGCACTCTGATGTTTACATGCAACATAAATAGCCCTAACCAGAAGTACTCAAAGAAAATCAGGAATACTTCTCACATCTGGTACCCACACCATTATACTTCGTTATACTTCGTCATAATCTTGAGTAGTGTATTTTTGTACCTTGCAACTTAACTTCTCTGATACTTTTATATGATTATGTTGAAAAGATTAACAATATTTATCTGGCTTTCTTGTTTAGACTGGGATCATCCAATATTTCTATATTGAGGACTGGCAGTATGTGAATGAGTATCGCCATTCAGTCAGTATCCGTAAAGTTTTTCCAGATCCCAGCGGGACTAAAATGGCATTCATTGATGACAAGAGCGATGGGCTTGTCTACTGCCCTGTAAGTAATGTTTTCGGAGTCATCAGACATTATGCTACTATCATACTATGCTTTAGTTCTCATTTCCTATTTCATATCTGCGGTGGGATGAGGGGGTTAGTGGCAGATCAGGCAGCAAAGGCGCGGGTGTCATTGGTGAGTTAGTTCAGGACTCATGGCAGAGGCGGTGGAAAGAAAATAGAGTGCCTTTCAGTTATATCTTTGTTTTTTTTATTCTTAAACTACTTAAGATGTCACCAAATTGTGGCGATATTCGAAGCTTTTCATTATATTTTACCTGTATTCACTGTAAAATGCACGTGACAAATTCATTTATTCATTCACTACTGACGATAGTAATTATCAAATAAAGTTAAAATATTACTGATTATTTATTCACCATATATATGTTTAGTTTGCCACATTTCTTTGTTTTGGTATTTTGAGTGGGCTTTAATATTCGTATTTAGAGTGCAGGTTACTGTAATTTTCAAAGGTCTCCAAATTTTTTTGTTCATATGAATATGTGTATTTATACTTGAATAACTTTTTGAATTTCATTGTACTCTTCTGTTAAAGGTGAACGATACTATATATGAGATCCCAAACTTTCCCACCACTGTTAGAAGCATTCTCTGGGAACACTTTACAATGGATAAAGGAGTCTTTATTGCTTATGATGATGACAAAGTCTATACCTATGTTTTTCACAAGGATACGATTCAAGGTAGCATAATTGTAGCTGCGTGAAACAAGTTATGCTCCACTTCTGTTATCCTCCTTTATTGTTAGGAATAAAAGCATGTAGGAAACCTAAGGAAGTTTAATGAAACCAGTAATTTGTCGATATGAACATAAGAGCAGGACTGAGTTGTTTGGCTTTAGATCTGTTTTGCCATGAGGCAAGGTCTTCCTATGTCTTATGGTCTTATTCCTGAACTACCAATACTTGAAATACACAAGGTTGGGGAGGGAGCAAACTGGCAACCTGAAAGTGACCACGTTGCCAAGCGACTAATTAGAGAAAATTTACTGAAACAGTCAGAATCTGTGAGGAACTGTACCTCTAATCACAAGCTGCTTGCCTATTATTTTTGTCACAGAGAGGATAACAATATTCCGTGTGTGGCAAAAGCAGCAGGGAAGCAGTTTGTGATTGGAAGAGCAGGGAGAAGGTGAATGATAGCAATGAGAAAATAATAGAAACATAGGAAATAGCAGTAGGATTAGGCCATTCCACCCGAGGCCTGTCTGCCATTCAATATGATCATGGCTGATCATCCCACTCAGTTCCTGCTTTCTCACCATACCCTTTGACCCTTTTAGTCCTAATGACTATATAAAACTCCTCTGGAAAACATTTTGGCCTCAATGACTTTGTGGTAGAGAATTCCACAGGGTCAACAGTCTCTGAGTGAAGAAATTTCTCCTCACCTAGGTTCTTACCCCATATCCTGAAACTGTGACACCTCATCTGGTTTCCCTAGTCATAAGGAACATTCTTCCTCAATATCCTATCTAAACCCGATAGAATTTAGTAGGTTTCTATGAGATTCTCCCTCACTCATCTAAACTCCAGTGAATATAGTCTTAACCAATTCACTCTCTCCTTGTACGTCGTACCATCCAGGAGTCAGTCTGATCAACCTTCGTTGCAGTCACTCCATAGCCAGAACATCCATCTCAGTTAAGGAGGTCACAGTGAGCAAAGAACGAAACAGCACAAGAAACAGGCCCTTCGGCCCTCCAAGCCTGCAATGACACATTTTGCTGTTCCATACTAAAAATGTCTTCGTTTATACGATCCATATCCCTTTTTTGCCTTCCTGTTCGTGTATTTGTCCAGGTATTTCTTGAATGTTGCTATTGTGTCTACATCCACCACCACCTCTAGCAGTCCATTCCAGGCACTCCCCACCCTTTGTGTGAAATACTTGCCATGTGCATGTCTTTTGAACCCCCCAACTGCGCACCTTGAACCTGTGTCCTCTAGTACTTGACCCCTCCACCTTGGGGGGGAGAAAGCCTGTTACTTTCCATTCTATCCATGCCAAATTGGCAGGCAGACAGACATTCAAAATGTTTAGATTAGAGTGGTGCTGGAATAGGATTCCTCTATTCCTGATGAAGGGCTTTTGCCCGAACCGTCGATTTTCCTGCTCCTCGGATAGTGCTTGACCTGCTGTGCATTTCCAGCACCACTCTAATCTAGACTCTGGTTTCCAGCATCTGCAGTCCTTGGTTTTACCTTATTCAAAATGTCTATTAGATCACCCCTCTACCACTTCCATTCCAGAGAAAACAAACCAGTCTATCCAACCTTTCTTCATTGTTAAAATCCCCCATACCAGGCAACATCCTGGTAAACCTTTTCTGTACCCTCGCCAAAGCATCCACATCCTCCTGGTATTGTGGTGACCAGAACTGTATGCAATATTCCAAGTGTGGCCTAACTAAAGGTATGTAAAGCTGTAGCATAACTTGTCATTCCTTGTAGTCAGTGCTCCTTGCAATGAAGGCAAGCATGCCATTGGTGTTTTTTACTACCTTTTCTGACACCTTCAGTAATCTGTGGACCTGCACACCCAGATGCCTCTGCATATCAATACTACTAAGAGTTCTGCCATTCACTGCATAATTTCCTCCCATATTTGTATTCCACATGTGATCTCACCAAGTCTCTGTACAACTGCATCCCTGTGCCTGTACTTGAAACCACTCACTATGAAGGCCAATATACCATTTGCTTTATTTACCACTTGTTTCATCTGCTTTCAGCAACTTGTGTGAAAGGAATCCAGGACACCTTCCCTTTCCCAATCTATCAACATTCAGATAATATTCAGCCTTCCTCTCTTTGTTAGTAAAGTGGATAACCTCACATATATGCACATTATACTTCATCTGCCATGCTTTTGCCCAATCAGTGAACTTGTACAAATCTCAGGAAAGCATCTCAGAGTCCTCCTCACAACTTGCTGCCCTCACCACCCCCCTCCCAAACCGAACAGCTTTGTGTTGTCTACAAACTTGGAAATACTGCATTTAGTTCCTTCATTTAAATCATTAATTAAAAAAATTGGGAATAGCTGGGGCCCAAGCATTGATCCCTGCAGTATCCCACTAATCACAGACTGCCCTGAGGAAAAAGACCGGTTTATTTGGGCTGTTTGTTGCCTGTCTGCCAATCAGTTCTTTACCCATTGTCATTACACTGCCCCCATTCCATGCAATGCTAGTTTGTTACTAGGACTTTATCAAAAGCCTTTTGGAAGTCCAAGTAGCTGACATTCACTGTTTATCAACTCTACTAGTTACATTCTCAAATAATTTCCAATAGATTTGTCAATTGCGATTTCCATTTCATAAATCCATGCTGACTAGGTCATCTGGCCCTCGTGATTTATCAACCTTTAACTCCATGAATTCTTTGAGCACTATTTTCTTCAATTCTGCCCTCTCATTAGACCCTTGACTCCTTAACATTTCTGGGCGATTATTTGTACCTTCTTTTGTGAAGAAAGAAACAGCATTCGATTCTTCTACCATTTCTTAATGCCCTGTAATAATAACCTGACTTCTGTCTGTATGGCCAGGCAGTATCCGAGGAGCAGGAGAATTGATGTTTCAGGCATAAGCCCTTCTTCAGGAAGGGCTCCCTTGGGGAAGAAGGGCTTATGCCCAAAACGTCGATTCTCCTGCTCCTCGCATGCTGCCTGGCCTGCTGCGCTTTTCCAGCACCACACTTTTCAACTCTAGTCTCCAGCTTCTGCAGTCCTCACTTTCTCCTTCTATCTGTAAGGGACCTGCGTTTGACATGACAAATCTTTTTCCCTTTTGTATATTTATAGAAGGTTTTATGATCTGTTTTTATCTTCTCTGCAATTTTACTCTTCTCTCGTAATCGAACAATTTGCCCCCATTTTCCGATTTTTAAAATAGCCCTGTCTACTCTTTGGATGTATAATCTATAATATCCATGGATCCATTATTCATAGTTTATTTTATAAGCAATGGTTGTGTCCTATTTCCTCTTTAATGTGTGTGCCAGACAGGGATAATTTTGTAATTCTTTCAATATTAATCGTTGCTTAGACAGCATCAACTCTTTTAGTAAGATTCCTTACTCTATCCTTTTTAATTTGCGCTTCACATCTTAATAGTTCTCTTTATAGGACCCTAGTTTTAGATTCATCTACTTCATCGTCTTAGTGAAGAATTCTACAGTATTATGGTCACTCTTCCCCAAGGGAGCCCACATAACAATTCATCTTTTCTAATTGCACTCTATAGTCGAGAATAGCCTGTTCTCTGGTTGTCATTGAGAATGTGGTGCTAGAAAAGCACAGCAGGTCAGGCAGCATCCAAGAAGCAGGAGAATCGCCGCCTCTTCAGGCAAAAGACCTTCATCAGGAAAGGGCTCTCTGGTTGTGGTTTTTGTTGCTATTTTTTAATGTGGGTATCACTAGCTAGTCAGCATTTCTTGCTTGCCTTAACAAAGTTAGTAGTGAGCTGCCTTGAACTGGTGCAATCCATGTGCTGTAGGTAGACTTAATGCCTTAGGGATGGAATTCCAGGATTTTGACCCAGCTACAGAGAAGGAACAGCATTATATTTCCAAGTCAAGGTGGTAATTGGCTTAGAGAGGAACTTTCAGGCAGTGGTATCCCCATTTATCTGCTGCCCTTCTCCATCCAAATGGGTTTAGATGGTGTAGCCTAACGATCTTTGGCACATTTCTACAGCGCATCTTGTAGATGGTACATACTGCTGCTACTGAGCATCGGTGGAGGAGATAGTAGGTGCTTGTGAATGTTGTGGCAATCAAGTGGACTGATTTGTCCTGGATGGTGTCAAGCTCCTTGTAAATGGAGAGTTTTCCATCATACTCTTAACTTGTAATTTTTAAATGTGGACAGGCTTTGGGGAGTCAGGAAGTGTTACTTGCCACAATATACCTCACCTCTGACTTGCTCTTGTAGCTACTGTATTTGTAGGGTGAGTCCGGTTACCTGGAATCACCTGATGAAGGAGCTACACTCTGAAAGCTTGTGATTTCAAATAAACCTGTTGGACTATAACCTGGTATCATTGTGACTTCTGATTTGTCCACCCGTCCAACACTAACAGCTCCACGCCATGAATGTTACTTGTCACTTGTCAACTCAAATTGGATGTTGTCCAGATCTTGTTGTATTTGAACATGGACTGCTTCATGTATCTGAGGAGTCTCAAATTGTGGGTTGGTGATGATTTGCCACGACACATTCGCCGCCGCCGATTAGTCACTGCCGGTTCGCCACCAGCGTTTCTTCACTGGGGTCGTTTGACCTCCGGAGACGATTTGCCACCAGAAAGATATATGTGTACGGATTGTTTTCCGTCCCACCTGTTCTTTCATACTTCTCAGTCCCCCTTATTTATACGACAACATAGTACATATTGATTAAAAAAAAAGGTGAAATAAATATCATTTTATTGGTTTATACATAAAAATGAGTTGCAAACACTTGCGGTGGCGAATCGTCCTCCGTGGCCAATGGGCGGTGGCTAAGCGTCCTTGGCGATGAAAGGGCAGTGGCTAATCGGGGCCGGCGAATGGTCCCATCCCGCAAATTGTATCACCAGCAAACAACCTCACTTATGACTTTGTGATGGAGGGACTATAATATCACAATGGGTGCAGCTTTGTAAGGCATAGAACAAAAGAACAGGAATAGACCATTTATCCCAACCAGTGGAAATAGTTTATCTACCCTGTCTTTTTCTGATATTATCTTGAAGATTTTGATCAGATAGCCTCTTAACCTTCTAAATTCTAGAAAACCAGGCCAAATTTGTATAATGCTTTCTCATAAAATAACCCCTGATGTCCAGGTATCATTCTTATAAACCTACGTTTTACTCCCTCCATGACCATACCCTTCCTAAGGTCTGCTGACTTCACTCTAAGTGAGTCTAACCAGGGTTTTGATTAGCTGTAGCATAACGTCTACATCCTTTTACTCCAGTCCTCCAGATATAAAGACCAGCTTTCCATTAGCTTTCTTGATTATTTTCTGCATCTGTTCATGATATTGTAAAGATTTATACACCTGAATGTCCAAGTCTCTTTGGCCATCCAATGTTTTTAACTTCATATCATCTAGAAAGCACTCCGATCTATCCTTTTTTGATCCAAAATGGATCACCTCAAGCTTGCTTACATTGAACATCATCTGCCACAGTTTTGCTAGTCTATCAATATCCCTTGGTAATTTTGTGCTGTCATTTACACTGTCTCCATGCTGCCTAACTCTCTGCCATCAGTAAATATGGATATACGACTTTCCATGCCATTTATTCAAGTTGTTAAAAATTAATATGAATAATTGAGACCCTTATGGAGCGCCACTAGTCACATTCTGACAATTTGAGTACCTACCCATTATTCTTTTTCAGGTCCAGCAATCCTTCAGAACCGGTAGACAGCTGTAATGAAGCAGTCAAGAGAAATTGAGATCAGTATCATCAATTTTACTGTGAAAGCTGACCCCAAATCTATGAATTATGTCATCAAAGGCAGTAATTGGATGAGGATGTGGAGGTGAGGGCAAGGATGGACACTTGTGGTATAGTGCAAGTGCAGGGGCAGAAAGAGAATACATTGCTGGAGGTAACTATGGTTGAATAGATGATAGGGAAACTAAGGAGAATAAGTTCTCTAAATTGGACAGCTGAGAAGAGTCATTGATGTTGGTTACTATTGTCAACTGTGGCAAAGGCTGCTGAAAGGTAGAGAAAGATGAGGAAAAGTAATGTACAGTAGTCAAAAATTGTGATTTGTGTTGTGCAAGGGTAATCTCATAAATGGAGTTAATCACTTATGGAGTTGCAAGAACAGTGCGCATGCGATTTGGAGGGTTACAACTTAATCAAAAACTGAAGAGGAAAGATAGTTTCCTCTCAGCATAAAATACTGGAATAGGCTATTCAGCCTCCCAAGCCTGTTCCATCATGCAGTAAGACCATGGCTGCTCTGTCTTTGGTCTCAAGTACACATACACCCTAACTCCAATAACCTTTCACTCAGCGCGAGTTTCCAAACCATTTTATTTCTCAAATTTTCAAAATTCGACCACCCATTAGCCATGCATACCATGTAAAGAATAGCTTACCAGTTAAAATATTTTTTACTCCTTTAATTTGTTCCTAACATACTTTCCTAAGCTAATCGTCATCTGATACATCAATCTATTTCTTATCATATTTATTTCACAGGATCCAAAGTCATACTGGCAGGTGCTACAAAACTTCCTTTTTCTCACAGACCATTACTGTTATATAATGGAGAGTTAACATGTCAGACACAGAGTGGGAAAATCAATGCTATTCTTTTAAGCACACATTCTTTCCTCGCTGGATTGAAGGATCTTGGACCTAATGATCTTCAGCCAATGTTGACCCAATGCTTAATGCTGAAAAGGTAAGAGACTTTACAAGGAATTATAAAACCATGCTCGTTGTTTAAATACAAGCAAATTTATGTCACAAGATGTTGTTTGAGTTTTGTAATGTTATTATTAATCCTTTGGTTAAAAGTTGGTATGACGCTGATAGTATCTATAAATGATTTTTCCTTAGCAAGTACAAATAAGTTGATTGTAACAGGAACCCTTCTAAGTCGGAATCTAAAATAAAACTACAGTAAATTGGATTGTGTTCCATTTCTCACAAGCCACCTGTCTGGTATAATGGAAAGAATATGTCAGTCACATTTTCTGGAAAATCTGCACTTTAAGATTGGAAAATTAAGCTTACAAACTTGGAAAAATGGCGTAACTGCTGAGTACTTGAGTACTGCTGCCTGAAGAGCTGCAGAAACCTAAGGATGTAGGGAGAGCAACAACTCCAGCACTGATAATGAAGTTCTGTCATGTGAGTTAACAGTTATCAACCTCAGCACTGGCACTGCGCTTATCTTGGGAGACCAGCATGGAATTGACAATAGCATCTGATATGAATTAGGCCAAGGAAAAGAATGGTCATATGCCAGCTCATAAATAGCAACTGGGGACATATCTGGTGAGGTGGCGTACCCCAATGCTGGGAACATTAGCAAGCCTGCCAGACAGCTACATAATCTGTTAAGGAACATTGAATGTTGTGTTAGAACTTAGCAGAGGGCTTGGCGCAGAGCTTGTCCTTCCATAGCCTCTGATCCATCTCTTGGCTCACCCAGAGACACTGTTGCTGCTTCCTTCATTCCGGTTGGAGCCTTTGCATGGATGGGTCACCTGTTCCATTGTTGTTCTTGGGAGGAAATGATGGAAAACTCTGGGAAATGCACCAAAAATGTCCCAAAAGCAGTATGGACACTTTTAGACACTTCCCAATAGCTAAAGTTTTCGTAACTTGTTCAACATACAAACTATTCTGAAATCATATTGTCAACTTTTCTTGTGACTCTTACAGGTTTAATGAAGCCTGGAATGTGTGCAAATTATTTAATGATCCTTCAGCATGGACTGAGTTTGCTCGTGCTTGCCTCCATCACATGGAAGTAGAGTTTGCGATCCGTGTTTATCGAATGATTGGAAATGTCGGAATGGTAATTTCACTGGAGCAGATTAAGGTTGGTCCTTATGAGGATGTGTGACAATACCTTTACTACTGCATAAAATAAAAATGCACATGTCTTTTTTTTAAATTTTCTTCAATTATCTCAAGTTTCTCTGTGAGGGTGATGGATCTGTGGAATTCTCTACTGCAGTTGTCAAGTCTGAGTCATTAAGCATGTTCTAGGCTGAAATTCAAATTCCCAGTGTCTTAAGGATAAGGCTGGAAAGTGGGCTTGGGGATTATCAGATCAGCCATGATCTCTGAATGGCAGAGCTGACTTGACAGACTGAATGGCTTGCCTCTACTCCTACATCTAATGGTTACATTCATTCATTGAATTATATTTTATTTCTTCTAATGTCTTCATTAAAAATGTTGTTTAAAGGCCTCAGCTTCTCTCAAAACCATAGACTTGAAGTTGAATTTTTTGACCAAAGCTTTGATTGTACAGTCCAGATATACGTGTCCTAATATCTTAAGCAAGTTAATATTATTCAGTCAACTACACTGCACCAATATTTCTCTTAAACTTCCAGCATTAGAAACAAAAGAAGGTACATTTCAAAAACTTTATTGAGTTCAGATTTATGACTTTTTAAAATGTTTGTTTGAGAGTGAGGGCTGAGTAACTGTCCTATTATACATGCTAGGCTTTTGTTGTATGTGCTATACATTTCAGAAAACCTGTTGAGCTAAGAGAACATCTTCTATTATACTAACGTTCAATTTTCAAAATGGTGAATTATGAAATCAACTTGGTAGGCATCTAGGAAAATTCATTGAGAGATGGCATGAAATCTCAAAAATGCATGAGACCAAGGGAAAGGCAAACAGACTTAATCTTTATTGAATTTTTAATGTTACATTTTGAAGTAAGCAATGCATCTTGGAGGGAAACATATACAAATGAAAGAAAGGAAGATGGTTAGGAAAAACAGGGCTGAACAGAGAGAGAGACAGTCACATATGCAGAGAGTATTATGTCATTCTATTCTTTACTCAAATTTTGTTTTACTCATTTATGAGATCTGACCATTGCTGGCTGGGCCATCATTTACTGCCCAATTTGCCCACAAGGGGATAGTGAACTACCTCCTTGAACTTTTGCAGTCTGTTTGGTATAGGTAGACCCACAATGCCAGTTCCAAGAATTTGGTCCAGTGACCTTGAAGGAATGTGTTTTTGAAGTTTTGGCTCAAAAGAAAGCAGCCCTTTGAAGGAAACATAAAAAAGCAGGAAACTAATTGCAGATGAGATGTCTTCCTGCCATTTAATGGTGAGTGAAATGAGTGGAACTGGAGCTGGAGTGAAAGAAAGATTAAAGGACAAGTAAGTAACAAGGAGGTGTGAATGCAGGGAATAAATAGATAGTGAAGAGTAAGATGTCACAAAGGGAATGCATGATGGGTAGGAAAATTGGAGGATGAGAGCGGTATGGAATAGAGGGAACCACAGATGGCCACACCACAAAACTCCACCTCCAATATTAAAAATCGCACAATACCAGGTTATAATCCAACAGGCTTATTTGGAAGCACTAGCTTTCAGAACACTGCTCCTTCAGGTAGTTGTGGAGTATAAGATCATAAGGCACAGAATTTGTAGCAAAAGTTTACAGTGTGTTGTAGCTGAAATTATATATTGAAAAAGACCTGGATTGTTTGTTAAGTCTCTCATCTTCTAGAATGAACATGTTGGTTTCAATTCTTTCATATGTAAATCGCAGAACTTCTTTAAAGTTACATTCTCAAGTAAACTTTAACAATTGGTGTCATGTCGGCCCAGATAATGCATTGATGGTGTGAGGTGCCTTATGTGAGGCTGTCTGTGCCACAATGTTCAGACTGATTCTAATCTAAAAAACTGATTTACAGAATTTTACATGGATACATGTAGTTTTTGAGCAAAATAAAATGTTATTCTGCAAGTACAAATCCACCCCACAAACGTGTGTGTGTGTGTTGCAGTGGGGTCACCTGTAGTGTGACATGAACCCAAGGTCCCAGTTGAGGCTGTCCCCATGGGTACCGAACTTTGATATCAGCCTCTGCTTGGCTACTTTGCATTATTGCCTGTCCCAAAGTCCGCCTTAGAGGGCGGTCACCCAATGGTCCAAGGTCGACTGTCCCGGACCTTTGTTCTCTGACTGGGAGAGAACACTCCTGTCTGTTAATTGTTGTATGGTATCCATTCATCCTTTGCCATAGGCTCTGCTCTGTCTTGCCAATATACCATGCCTCAGGGCATCCTTGCTTGCAGCATATGAAATAGACAATGTTGGCTGAGTCGCTTGAGTACCTGCCACGTACATGGTGGGAGGTGTCCCCCATGCATAATGGTGGTATCCGTGTCGACACTTTGACACGTTTTGCAGCGTCTAGATTAGATTAGATTTTAGATTAGATTAGATTACAGTGTGGAAACAGGCCCTTCGGCCCAACAAGTCCACACCGACCCGCCGAAGCGAAACCCACCCATACCCCTACATTTACCCCTTACCTAACACTACGGGCAATTTAGCATGGCCAATTCACCTGACCCTGCACATCTTTGTGACTGTGGGAGGAAACCGGAGCACCCGGAGGAAACCCAAGCAGACACGGGGAGAACGTGCAAACTCCACACAGTCAGTCGCCTGAGGCGGGAATTGTACCCGGGTCTCTGACACTGTGAGGCAACAGTGCTAACCACTGTGCCACCGTGCCGCCCACACCACTGTGCCACCGTGCCGTCTACCGTGACAAGGTTGTATGGTGTTGTCCTGAAAGCCGGGCAGTTTGCTACGAACAGACAATCTCACACAGGCACCTCACACCTTCAATGCATTATCTGGACTGACATGACATCAATTGTTAAAGTTCACTTGAGAATGTAACTTTAAAAAAAGTTCTGTCATTTATATATGACAGAACTGAAACCAACATGTTCATTCTAAAAGATGAGAGACTTCACAAACAATCCAGGTCTTTTTCAATGTATAATTTCAGTTACAACACACTGTAAACTTTTGCAAAAGGTTCAGTGTCTTATGATCTTATACTCCACAACCACCTGATGAAGGAGCAGTGCTCCGAAAGCTAGTGCTTCCATATAAACCTGTTGGACTATAGCCTGGTGTTGTGTGATTTTTAACTTTCTACACCCCAGTCCAACACTGGCATCTCCAAATCATGATCACCTCAAATGAAAATCCAGACTTTGGTGGTTCCTTTCCTCGTCATTCCTCGTCATATTTCCACCTTGAAAAGAATGTAAAGCAGAAAACCATTTGCAGAATGCTGTAGATGCATTGTGGCAACTTTACACAAGCAGTTACTATAATACATTTTAAATTTTAAAAATTCTAATATATTAAAATAGAATGTTTGATTTCAAAATTGGGTGCAAATTACTAAAGTGACTACAATCTTCAAAATTGTAGCCTGTAATTAATGCAATTAAAGACTCATTTGTAATATGATTCCATATATGATACTCACCAGACTGCGTAAGTACCAATGTACAGTTAGAGAAAGGTATTTTTATAAGATTAATTGTATAATTCGTAGTGAATGTAATGATAGCATTATGTTTCTGTGAAACTCCAAAAGACTCTTTTGTAAGTGAACAAGAAAGCACCAATGAATGAGACTTCCAATGTGCCATTCTAATCATTTTGTCTTATTGCAAACATATCTGCCTCATAACTACAATCTTACCTTAATTAAGCAATCAGTTATCCAATATTCCCATGCCTGATACTCAAGTATCACAGGTCAGCCTGATGAGTAGATCATTAGCAATTTTGAATACTATCAAGACATAGAGTGAAAAGTCTGTTATTGAAATTAATCAGTAAGGAGAAATCAGGGTGTGGGAATTGTAGCCATTTACCCACAAATCAGTAATGCAGCAAAAATATACTACAAGGTCTCTTCTCAGCCTGCTTACCAGTGGAATACCATCAAACCTTTGATAATTCCTTGCAGGCTAACAGAAGTTATGGAAGCACCTGTGTTTTTTTTTTAAATAAAACAGCAGAATACATTATTATACTCTTTATTTTAACAATGCTCCATCATCTACAAAACAGTACTATTCAGTGCGCTGTCATTAATATTTCAGGGAATAGAAGACCACAGCCTATTAGCTGGACATCTTGCTATGTTTATGAATGATTTCAATTTGGCACAGGATCTCTATCTGGCCTCCAGCTGCCCGATTGCTGCACTAGAGGTAAGAAGTTGAATACGATTTAATAAAAATCCTTTGATCTTTCAGCTTAGGATGTTTGCACTTTCAAAGGAGCGGTAACTCCTTCATTTGATGTAACTGTTATTCTTTCTGCTCTTTAGAAAATTTGTTTTAATTTGTAGCAGACGGGATATCTTTCTTAATATCCGCTATCATGAGAACAAAGTTGTTTAAACAGTGTAGCTTAAAAAGTGATACATTTGCTTTTAGGTCTATACTGTACTTTTAAAAAGGAAGCCTTCATACAAATACACAAAATGCCTCAACATATTTTATTGGCAAAGTACCAATCAAGCTTATGGGAGAATCTAGAACTAGGGGTCACCATGTAAAACTGAGCTTAGACGAATTTCTATCTTCGAGAGTTTCAAGTCGATGCTTCCACCATCTTTTCAGGAAGACATTTTCAATATTCTTGTATATTTTAAGGAAGATCATTTTATTAAATAAGGCATTGACAAATTATCAGGAGTAGGCAGGAATTTGGATTTGAGTTTACAATCAGATCAGCCATGATCTGACTCAGTGGCCTACTACTGGTCCTGATTTGTTTGCATGTTCGTATTTACAAATGGACAGGGTTCAGTGGAGTTTTATTTCACTCGAGATCGTTCTTCTCATAACACAACATAGTAATTGCCAGAATGATGATCATTGAATCTTTTAAACCTGTAAAGATTTTTTTAAAAAGGCGTATAAATAAAATTGGAAAATATATTAATCATGTAATCTGATAGAAATTGTCTTGGAAGAACTCTGATCATGTATTATCTCATTCTAAAATATTTATTGCTCTTTCTGATGTATGAGTTTATTTCTTGTGAGATGTACTATTATTATCTTGTAGATGCGGAGGGATCTACAGCATTGGGACAGTGCTCTGCAATTAGCTAAACGACTGGCTCCTGATCAGATTGCATTTATCTCCAAAGAATATGCTATTCAACTAGAGTTCACGTGTGTACAAAAGGGATTTTTTAAAATTTGAAATATAATCAGTAAGCTCCATATGTAATATGCAAACTACTGTACAGCGTACCTTTAGTGAGTAATTTGATGGAAATTGCTCATTATTTTGATTTATTTCTGTTTTTCATTGAATTACTGGACCGTTTGAATCTCTTTCAGTAAAAAGCTACTTTGAATTATCATCCATCTATGTCTTGTAGATTTATTAGTGTAACGTACAGAAAAATCTTATTAATCCTCTCTTACTGCGATATTTATGTTAGCAATTTATTTTATCTTTCCCTTGCCTATTTCGATATGTTTGTTTATCCTCCGTATTTTAAACAGAATTTACGAAATGCATTCATTGTCTTTGACAATTTCCAATTAAGGACTAATTTTTCAAGTACACAGTTTACTTGTTTACATCTTATCAATTTTTATCACTGAAACCTTTTTGCATGCATGCACCTAGGTTTTGTCAGTATACATTAGATATAAAAATCAGTTGTTTATTTTTGTTTAAATACAATGTTTTTAATAAGCACATGATCTCACCTGAATATTCATGAATTACATTATATGCAAGTGAAGTTATTTCAAAATGGACATATTAATGGTAGAAATTTATATATTGTTCTATTTGTCACATTGACCAATATTTGTTTTCTAGGGGAGACTATGTGAATGCATTGGCACATTATGAGAAAGGCATGACTGGAGACAATAAGGCAAGATCCTCTAGATTAATTTGTCTCAGTTAACGGACAAACAAAACATAAATGACTGCAATAATGCACTTTAAACACCTAACATTATTTTACTCCAGAAATAATCTCAGACAATTTTAAACCTAAGATCACACTAAATCAACAAATTAATCAAATTATACCAGATTTTCTAACTAATGCAAAATGGTCCTGATTGGGCATTGCTATTTAGTTGTGTGTGTCAGGCGTTACCTCACTGGGTTGCCCAATCCCCTGTAAACTGAAGTGAATTCAAATCCCACTCCACAGGCCTCATTTACATGTGGGATTACTTTTACCTATTTTGGAGGTTGGGAAATTCTCCCCAGTATCCGAAGCAATATTTATTCTTCAGCTTTATTTATCGTTATTCATTACTGTTTGTGAGGCCTTGCTCTGTGTAAATTGGCTGGCGTGCATCCATTACGTAGAAACATAGAAAATAGGAACAGGAGTAGACCATTCAAACATTCAAGTTTGCTCCTCTATTCGTTATGCTTTTCCCCCATATCCTCTTATCCATTTAGTCCCAAGTGAGATATCCAACTCTTTTCTGAAATCATACAATATGTTGACCTCAACTGCTTTCTGTGGAAACAAAGTCTACAGGCTCACCACTCTCTTGGTGAAAATATTTCTCCTCATCTCAGTCCCAAAAGGTATACCCCATACCTTTTGGGCTATGACCCTTGGCTCAAGAACATCTTTCATGAATCTACCCTATCTAGTTCTGTTTGGATTTTATCAGCTTCTACCAGATCCCCCTCATTCTTCTGACTCGGCAAATATAAACCTAACCGATTCAAGCTCTCCTTATATGTCAGTTCTGCCATCCCAGGAATCGGTCTGATAAAACTTCCCTGCACTTTTTCTATAGCAAGACTATCCTTCCTCTGATAATGAGACCAAAACTGCATGCAGTCTTTACCACCTTGACCACCTGCAGTACCTTGGTGCTTACCTTCTGTGACAAGTGTACAAGGATACCCTGGTCTTGTTGCACATTCCTCTCTCTTAATTTATAGCCATTCAGATAATGAACCAACTTCCTGTTTTTGTTACCAAAGTGGATAACTTCACATTTATTCACAATCTGTATCTGCCATGCACTTGCCCCTCACTCAGCCTGTCCAAATCATGATTAAGCATCTCTGCATCCTCCTCACATCTCTCCTTCCCACCCAGCTTTGTGTCATCTGCACATTTTGAGGTATTACGTTTAGTTTTTCCATCTAAATCTTTACTACATATTGTAAATAACAATGTCCTAGCATTGATCTCTGCAGTACCCCACTAGACACTGCCTGCCATTTGGAAAAAGACCTATTTATTCCTACTGATTGTTTCCTGTCTACCAACTGGTTTTCCATCTGTGGCAATATCCTACCCCCAGTCCCATGCACATTAATTTTATACTCTAATTTCTTATCTGGGATATTGTCAAAAGCCTTCTGAAAGTCCAAATAAACCACATCCACTGATCTCCTCTCAAAAATTGTATTAGTTACATCCTTGAAGAATTCCAGTAGGTTAATCAAGCATGATTTCCCTTTTTTAAATCCATGCTCTGTCCAATCTTGCCACTGTTTTCTAAGTGCTCTGCTATTAAATTTTTTATAATGTACTCTAGCACTTGCCCCACTACCACATTGGGCCGACTGTTGTATAATTCACTGTTTTCCTACTAACTCCCTTTTTAAATAGAGGGATCACATTAGCCACCCTCCAATCTGCAGAAACTGTTTCAGAGCCTATAGAATCTTGGAAGATGACCAGAAAGCGACCACCAATGCATCCCCTCTCATGAGGGCCACTTAAGTACTCTGGGATGTAGATTATCAGATACTGAAGATTTCATCGGCCTTCAATCTCACCAATTTCTCCAATGCCATTTCCCTGCTAGCACCGATTTCACTTAGTTCTTTCCTGTCTCTAAACTGTATTCTGCAACATTTCTGGAATATAATTTGTGTTCTCCTTTATGAGCACAGAACACAATGTGTATTTATTTATTCAGCAATGTCTTTGTTCCCCATTATAAATTCCCATTTTTGAATGTCAGGCAGCTTCATTTGTCTTCACCAAGTTTTGAGTCTGAACATACCTATACAAATGTTTATAGTCCATTTTTAATGTTTCCAAGCTTACTCTCATGCACTGTTTTCCATTTCTTAATTAATCCCTTGTCCTCCTGTGCTGAATTCTAAACTGTTCCCATTCCATGATTCTGTTTTTTCCTAGCCAATTTGTATGCTTCTTCTTTGGGTCTAATATTATCAAATTTCCCTTATAAGCTGTGGATTGGCCACCTTTCTCATTTACCTTTGCAGCAGTCAGGAATGAACAATTGTTGCTGTTTACCTATGTACTCTTTTAATGTTTGCTTTTGTCTTTCCACCACCATCCCTTTTAGGCAATGTTCCTTAATCTGTCATAGCCACCTCACACCTCAAGCCATCACAGTTTCCTCTACTGAGAGGCCTAGGCTCAGAATTAACTGTGTCACTCTTCACCTTGATGAGGACTTCTATCATTTTATGGTTGTTCATCCACAAGTGGCCTCACAACTAGATTGCAAATTACTCCTTTCTCATTTCTCAGGAGAAGGTGATGGCCTAGTGGTATTATCGCTAGACCAGTAATCCAGAGACCCACATAATGGTCTGGGGACCCAGGTTCAAATCCCACTACAGCAGATGTTAGAATTTGAATTCAATTAAAAAACAATCTGGAATTAAGAATCTATTGATGACCATGAAATCAATGTCAATAGTTGGAAAAACCCATCTGCTTCACTAATGTCTTTCAGGAAAGGAAATGTGTCATCATCACCTGATCTGCCTACTGTTGCCCTCTGAAATGGCCTAGCAAGCCATTCAGTTGTACCAATCGCCACAAAGTCTCAAAGAAATTAAACCAGATGAATCACCTGGCATCAACATAGGCACCGGGGAAAAAAGGCAACCCTGATGATCCTGCAAAGTCCTCCTCACTAACATCTTGAGGCTAGTGCCAAAATTGGGAAAGCTGTCTCACAGACTATTCATAGAATCATACCACAGTCACCATCCCTGGATATGTCCTCTCTCACCAGCAGGACAGACTTAAGCAGAAGTGGCAGCACAGTGGTCTACAGTCAATAGGGAGTTGCTCTGGGAGTCCTCAAGGACCCCGTGTCTCATGGCTTCAGTACTACTGGTCGGGTCCTAAAGGATCTAGACTGGATCTGCGGCACGTTGTGAGGGAACCATCAAAAGGGAAAAACATACTTGACCTCATCCTTATCAATCTGCCAGCTGCAGATGCATCTATGACTGTATTTGGTAAGAGTGACCACTGCACAGTCCTTGTGGAGACAAAGTAGCACATTCACATTGAGAATACTTTACATCGTGTTGTGTAGCACCATCATCATGCTAAATGGGACAGACTTCGAACAGATCTAGCAACTCAAAACTGGGCATCCATGAGATACTGCGAGCCATCAACACCTGCAGAGTTGTACTCCAGGATAATCTGTAATCTCCTGGCCTGGCATCACCCCCATTCAACCAGTATAATCAAGCCAGGGGATCAATCCTGGTTCAATGGCAACTGCAGGAGCAGCACCAGTTATACCTGAAGATGAGGTGTCAATCTAGTGAAGCTACCAAACATGACTACTTGCATAAGTGATCAACAGAGCTAAGTGATTCCAGAGCCAAAGGATCAGACCTAATCTCTGCAGCCCTGTCAAATCCAGTCGTAAATGGTGGTGGATGGTTAACTAACTCACTGGAGGAGGAGTCTCCAAAAATTAAAGAGCCCAACATATCAGTGCAAACAATAAGACTGAAGGTTTTGCAGCAATCTTCAGCCAGAAGTTGCAAGTGGATGATCCATCTCTGCCTCCTCCAGTGGTCTCCAGCATTACAGATGCCAGTCTTCAGACAATTCAATTCAGTCCATGTGATATCAAGAAATGGTTGGAGGTACTGGATACTGCAAAGGCTAAGGCCCCTGACAATATTCCAGCAATAGAACTGAAGATTTGTACTCCAAACTTGCTGCTCCCCTAGTCAAGCTGTTCCAGTACAGTTTCAACACTGGCATCTACCCGACGATGTGGAAAATTGCCCAAGTATGTTCTGTACATAAAAAGGAGGACTAATCTAACCCGGCCAGTTACCGCCCCATCAGTCCACTGTCGATCATGAGTCAAGTATTGGAAGGTGTCATCAGTAGTGTTATCAAACAGCACCTGTTCAGCAATAACCTGCTAGTGATGCCTAAATTTGGGTTCCGCTTGATCCACTCAGCTTCTGACCTCATTACAGCCTTGCTTCAAACATGGAGAAAAAAGCTGAATTCCAGAGATGAGGTGAGAGATTGAGACTGTCCTTGATATCAAGGCTGCATTTGACCAAGTGTGGAATCAAGGAGATGTAGCAAAATTGGAATCAGTGGGTATCAGGGCAAACTCTCTGGTGGTTTGAGTCATACCTGGCACATAGAAAGATGGTTGTGATTATTAGAGATCAGTCAGCTCAACTCCAGGATAACTCTGCAGGAGTTCCTCAGAGTAGTATCCTAGGCCCATCCATTTTCAATTGCTTCGTTAATGACCTTCCCTCCATCATAAAGTCAGAAGTGGGAATATTTGCCAATGATTGCACAATGTTCAGCACCATTTGTAATTCCTCAGACACTGAAGCAATCTATGTTCAAAAGCATCAAGATCTGGCCACTGTCCAGGCTTGGGCTGACAAGTGGCAAGTCCAACACAAATGCCAGGCTATGACCATCACCAATAAGAGACAATCTAACCACCGCCCCTTAACAATTAATGGTGTTACTATCACTGAATCCCCCACTATCAACATCCTGGGCGATTGATCAGAAACTCAACTGGACTTACCACGTACACGCAGTGTCTACAAGAGAGCAGAGACTGAGTACTGCAGCAAGTAACTCACCTGACTCCTGAAAGCCTGTTCACCATGTACACTCCTTGTCAGGAGTGTGATGGAATACTCCCCACTCGCCTGGATGAGTACAGCTCCAACAACACTCAAGAAGCTTGACACCAACCAGGACAAAGAGCCTGCTTGATTGGCACTGCATCCACCCCCTCCATTGACACTGAGTTGCAGCAATGTGTACTATCAACAAGATGCACTGCAGAAATTCACCAAAGATCCTCAGACAGCACCTTCCAAACTCACGACCACTTCCATTTAGAAGGACAAGAGCAGCATATATAAGGGAACACCACCACCTTCAAGTTCCCCTCCAAGCCACTCACTATCCTGACTTGGAAATATATTGCTATTTCTTCACTGTCACTGGGTCCAAATCCAGGAATTCCTTCCGTAATGGCAAGCCCAACAGATGGGCTGCAGTGGTTCAAGAAGGTAGCTCACTACCATCTTAAAGGCAACTAGGGACGGATAATAAACACTGGTTTATGACTATTATGAATGCTAGTGGTCAGAGAAGTCTGGCTGTCACTTCTAAGACATTTTTTACGTAAGGTAGAATGGTTAGTGTGTTCGTTCATCCATGTCCTCATCGCGTTGTTTGGTTGTTAGGCACCTGTGGATGAAGTTGCGGGATATCCATTCTTGGCGAAGACTCTGCAGAGATGTTCTTCTTTTCCCAAGTCGGTGTGTTGTAGCCCTTTTTGAACAGAGTCCCAATGCAGCTTCTCTTGTATGTATTTGAGTAGTTGCGGTTGTAGTTCAGGGTCTGGTCTATGTGGTGCACACCTTGTGGTGCATTCACAATTCTGTGTTCTTCCCACCATCACATCTAGGAATGGGAGTTAATTGTCAGTTTCCTCCTGTCTTCTAAATCTGATACCTGTGAACATGATGTTGATAATCCGGTGTGTGTTCTCAGATTTATGTTCTCTTAATATACTGCAAAAGTGTCATCCACGTATCTGATCCAGAGTTTGGGTTGGATTTGTGAGAGGGTGGTTTGTTCCAGTCTTTGCATCACGGCTTCTGCTATGAGCCTGGAGATGGGTGAGCCCATAGGTGCCCCATTGGCCTGTTCATATATTTGGTTGTTGAATGCGAAGTGTGTCGTCAAGCACAGGTCTAGTAGTTTGAGGATGCAGTCCTTGTTGATAGGTTCCCTGTCATGTTGTCTGTTCTGTTTGTCCAGAAGGCTGGCTATTGTCTCTCTGTTTAGAGTTCTGTCAATTGAAATGAACAGTGCCGTTGCATCTAGGAATTCCTGTGATTATTGTGTGGAGTGTTTAAATCCATTGATAAGATGTTTCAGTTTTTATCGAAGTTCTTTTGCCAGTTTATGTGATGGAGTTCCTGGAAGTGCCACAGTGGGTCTAAGCGGTGTATCTGGTTTGTGTAAAAATATTATTTAAAAATGATAGTATCAGTATCACAGGAGATTATCTGCAACACCACTTGGCTTCTCTGTCTGTTTCTCTCTCCCTTTGTCATTTCTCCCTTCCTCCCCAATAGAATCTCCAGAGTTGGCCTTATGCACAACATGTCCCATCCCCAGGGCAGAGGAAACAAAAGACAACCTTCTCGCAGCTTAGCCTTCCACTGTGTGACTTAAACATTTCTCAACCAGGGAAATTGCAGTAGATACAATAATAATTTGTTAGTATTCCGATTGTGCCCATCTTCATTGTGTTATTTGTCGTCTTCTTACCTCGCCCTTTCTTTCTTTGCTATTTCCTGACTCAAATTCTCTGTGTCAGTCTCCCAGATGCAAAGGATTATTGTTTTGCATATCAACACATTTCTTATTCATTATGTGCCTATCGAAATAGGTTTCCATGCCCTAATTTGTTTGCTGTAATTTTCTTTTCTTCATAGTATCTTGAACATGATGATGCGTGCTTAGCTGGAATTGCAAGGATGTCAATACGGATGGGTGATATTCGACGTGGTGTCAACCAGGCAATTAGACACACCAGTAGAGTTCTGAAGAAAGACTGTGGTGTTATTCTAGAGAGTATGAAGGTATAAGATGATGCCTGCTTAATCAATGGATTAGTAGAACTAAAGGATATAAGCAACTTCAAATAGCAGGAACATATTAGAATGATTAAGACAAACTGTGGAAAACGTAACCATATTGGAGCCTCTCTTACTCCTCACAAAGATGAGTGGAGCAGTAATGTTCTGCCATTCAGTAAGATCTTGGCTGATCTGATTGCTCTGAATTCCCGATAATTGTTCGTCCCCTTGCTTATCAAAATGCTCATCCTGTCAAGACCCCTCAGCATCTTGTTTGTTCAATCAAGTTTCCTCTTACTTTCTAAATTCCCAGTGGATTCAGGTCCAGCTTGTCCTCATGAGACAATATGCCTATTCCTTGTAGTAGCTGAGTAAATCTTCTCTGTGCTTCCAGCACATCCTTCATTAAATAAGGAGACCAGTATTGTCTGCAGTACTCCAGATGTAGTCGTGCCAGTGCCTTATATAACTGAAGCACAGTGATCCAAGTCATTTATTTAAAACCGAGGCTTGAGCAGTCAGCCCTGTTGAAAGCTTGCCAACCGTAAAAAGACATATTTGTCGCTACTCTGATTCCTGTTAGCTAGCCAGTCCTCTAAACCTGCCAGTAGATTACCATCCGAATGCTTTTATTTTCTGCAATAACCTTTGATGTGGCTGCACCTTATCAAATGCGTTCTGGAAATCTAAGTACGGTACATTCACAGTTCCACTTACCCACAGCAGATGTTACTTCCTCAAGCAACTACACAAAAGCATGTTTCCTCCTCTTAACTATCATGAAGTTTTCAAAATGCCGTGCTATGATATATTTAATAATATCTTCTAACATTTTCTCTGGTCGATGTGAAACTAACTGGTTGGTGGTTTCCTGTTTTCGATCTCCCTTTTTGAATAAAGGAAGTAAATTTCTTATTTTGCAATCTAATGGAAACTTCCAGAATCTAGGGAAATTTTTGAAAATCAAAACCAATGCATCAATTATCTTACTTTTAAACCCTGGGATGTAGTCCAACAGGGCTACATCTTCAAAATTTGTTCATACTTGTCATTTTTAAGAGTAAAAAAAGTACTGTTTGACCCTTCTATTGAGTATAAAAGTTAATCATATTATGATCAGTTCTATCTGGGGGCACCTTCCATTGAGGTCTTTGAGATCTCATTGCACGATACCAGATCTAGTGTAGCCTGTTGAAAGCAATGATCTCAAACATTCTATCAGTTTCTCATCTAGGCTATCTTTGTCCATATGATTTTTTTTCCAGCCTATATGTGGATTAAAATCTCTCATCACCATGCATTTTAACAAGCTATGATTATTTCTTCCTTTATACTCCATCCTGCCATGTGGTTACTATTAGGAGGTCTGTATTTCATTCGTACGATTGACTTCTTGCCTTTATCATTTCTCACTTCGACCCAAACCACTTCTGCATCCTGGTTTCCTGAACTTAGGTCATCCCTTTTTATTGTGATAATATCACAATTAATTATTAACACCATTCCTCCACAATTTCTTAACTTCCTGTCCTTTCTAAATGTCACATATCTATCAATATCTCCAATCTGTGTCATCCTGCAGTAATGTCTTTGTAATGACTACTAGAACATACTTTTTCATTTTGTTATCATTTCATCTCTTTGATTTTAAATGTTCTTTAGTAGAGTAGGAAGAAGTTAGAAAATTGAAGAAGCATTTCCTTCTGTTCAAAGTCACATTCAGTCAGTTAAGTTTCAATTAACTTATTTTCTTTAATTTAATTTTCACTTTTTTTCAACAAAAATCCTTAAGATCAAATCTACAAATGGAGAATATCTGTTGGGCAATAACATTTCTTGCCTTCCTGATTTTCAGTATTTTCAGGAAGAGCACACTTTTCTTCAGCGCCTGTATTGTGTTTCATCCACAGTGCAATTTATTGTTAACAACACATAATAATGACCTGATAACACCAAGTTTATTCCAATGATATACCTGCTTTTTTAAATGCAGGTTTGGTTATTGTCTTCTGGAAATGGTATTTTCCTTTAAACAGAATTCCTTTTGAACAGAAAGCTGGTTATTATTTAATTCCTAACATGTTGTGCTACCAACTTCAAGATAATTTGAGGGGTACATTTTAAAAGCAAGCACTCCCAATTCATTGTTACAAGTGGTAGGAATCTTTATCAGAAATTGAGCATTGAAATCAGTGGAAGATTTCCCAATATGCATTCTGGTCATCTGCAAAGTACTAAAAGTCTCACCCTTTATGTGGTTTCAAAGCATGTTATTGTGTCAGGTAGTATACTTATGTTAGTGGTTACTGGAACAACACAATCACATGTGGATCCTACTCATTTATTAAATCAGAGGCATAAATATTCTGAAAGGACACAGGCTTTCCAAGCAGCATGTTATTCAATTGAGATTGATCTTTTCAGAGATTTATTGCAGAGATTTATTGCAGAGATTTAAAGCATATTGGAGGTGTGCTCTCTCCAATATGCTTTATTGGAGAGAGCACACCTCCTGTAAGTAGTTTCCTCATGGCACAGTCCTCCTTGACATTAAAGTTGTTGCTGTTCTTGTAATCTGTCACACCATTGTGTTTTCCCCTGTGAATTGTTTGAATGCAGAACACCACAAAGAAATCTTAAAGAATAGCAATATTTTTAAAAATGTTAGTTTTGTTTAAGAAACTGCTATTTTTAAGTAAAATATAACTGAAATTTCCAGTTCTACTGAACAGTAGTTCCCTTTTAATGTTACGAAACAAAGTTAAATAGAATTATAAATTAAATTGAGAATCTATGAAGTCTATGTTATAATTCATTTTCTACATTTTGTTAATGTTTTACTCACAGCAATTCTCTGAGGCTGCTCAATTATATGAAAAAGGACAGTACTATGACAAAGCAGCATCTGTTTACATCCGTTGTAAAAATTGGTAAGAAAATATTTACTAATATATCAAAATCCTTTTTAAGAGGAATGAATTATACATTGTGAGCTGTTGGTAATATGTTTGTATCTATAGTGGATAACTCTTGCATCATACAAACTTGTTGACTTATGGTAAAAACAACTGCGGATGCTGGAACTTAGAAACGAAAACAGTAATTGCTGGAGAGACTCAGCAGATCCGACAGCATCTGTGGAAAGAAAATAGTGTTAATGTTTTTAGTCTGCTGACCTTTCATCAGTCGGGACTTGAAATGAAAATTCTGCTTTCTTCCCACAGATAATGCCAGACCTGCTGAGTGCTAAAAATCAAATATTAAGAATAGCATTCAACTCTTTTACAAGTATCATGAGATCTGCCTCTATAACTGGCAAACATAGGATGCAACCTTTTATTTTCCTAACAGCTTCATTGCTGATGTACCTGCTTTTCTTTGTAATTTGATTAATTTCTGAAAAGCGTTATAACCAACTTAGCTTCCACTGTAACCGGTTTCAGACTGGTTGCCTGCACTCCATTAATTTGTGGTGCTACAATTGTGTGAGCTAGTTGGCATTTACTCTTTCCCAGATATTCATTGACTCTGCAGCTTTGAACTCAAACAATAATAGGTGCTGCAATTGTTGTACAAGTAAATTTGATGAAGCAAAGAAGGAATAATGGCTAACCCTGTGAACAGATGGATATCAGGGTTATTTTTAACACTTCAGTGGAGGTCTTGTTTAAAGGGATGTTCAAGTGATGCAGAAGACCTCCAGACACATGCTTAAAAGCTGATGACTAAAACATAGATCCAGTGCAAGATTTCTAATGATTTCACATAAACTGTTAAAGTTACTGAAACATCTTCAAATGCCTCACCTCATCATTGGCATCACTGTCATCAGTCACTGCACAATTCAGCTACCTTTGCCATATCACTTAGCTTCCAATAATCTCTCTCAGTTAAGGCACAACTTTAATATCCATCTGCTTCATCTCTTGCTCCTACACTTAATACTTGCAAGCCTGAAACCCACATCTCACAGTTTGCACACATTAGCAACTATTCACCCATGGTCACCATGTCAACCATTTTGCACAATGCTCATTGACACGCTTCACTGGAAGAAGGAGAAACTGATGCACAACTGCAAACGGCAGGAATCTGCAAAAGGGGAATGGGTGTGTTTATATGTTATAGCCCCCCCCGAAGAAGAAATAGTGTTGGCCATAATATAAATGGCCAAAAACATAGCTGCATCTCATCCTTCTTTTCCTGGAACCTCTCGCAACCTCTTGTGACTAAGAAGTAGATGATGGTGTAAAAAGATTTTTTTTACTCTCCTCTCCACTCACCACAACCCAACCCTTATCTCTTTCTTCCAGTTAACAAAACACTAAAAGTGCCCAGACTGTGAACAAAGAGCATGATACAGCAAAGATAGTTGCAAAAGGTGATTCAGTTTCATAGGCACAACTATCAGTTGACTGCACGCTGAAAGTTTGAGAATAGCAGAGAACAGGGATTCCTGAAGTGGGAGTCGTGAGCTGAAATTTTGGGGTGTTGATATCCAAGGCAATGATAACTGCCATGGAGTCCAGGCAAAGTTACAATATCCATCCTGCTGTATTGGTCCTTATTGAAAGGTTGTGATTGACAATCTGCAAGATGTTGCAAATATCTTGAGCTCCAGCCTAAAAGGATCCAGGTGCATAACTGTTCATCACCAAGGTCACATGCACAGTCATGATCAATTCAGTTGACTCACTGTGCCAGTTGGCAGGTTTCAATAAACATATCTTTATTAATATCTTGACATCTCATATTATTCTTCGCTGAGTTCTAGACAGAAGAATTGCCCACTAAAATTTTTAGATCCATGTGACCACCTACTGAGAGCCTTTCTCTCCCTCAACCATTCTCTTCAGGCAGCTTGTCTTGTTCTGCATGACCTCTCCCAATTTTGTGCTTGCTACCTCTAAGGGGAATACCAACTGGTATTTGGGAGTAATTGTTTGTATAGATGTCCAAGTCAACAAAAAGTCCTTCACTACCTTCCTTACAACACACTGTGGAACTTTGCTAATGACAGCACATGTTGATTTTAATAACAGCCAGGAAAATATAGTATTTATTAAAAGGTTTGAGGATAGAATAGAAAGCCAATATCCATATTTGATTATGGCACAAAGATAAGTCACATTGTAATTGTGGAATTGTAAAGTTACATGAAGATTGGGGAGCTGCCAATAGTGGAAAGGATACAACAGCATTTAAACCGACTGAAGAGTTGAGCAGAGATATGGCAGATGGAATTTAATCCTGACAAACGCAAGGTGATGTACTGGTCTAATGCAGGAGGGAAGTATACAGTAAATGGCTGTACCCTTAGAGGTATTAACATCCATCGAAATCTAGGTGTACAGGTCAACAGTTCAGTGAATGTGGCAATGTGAGTGGATAAGGTGCTCAATGAGTATGGCATGCTTGTCTTCATTGGTCGAGGCATAGAGTGTTACAATTGGCAAGTCACACTGTAGCTGTATAGACCTTTAGTTGAGCCACAGTTGGAATATTGAGTACTGTTCTAGTGACCATCCTACTTTGCAGAGGGTACAGGAAATATTTACCAGAATGTTGCCTGGTTTAGGGATATTAGCTAAGGAGAGATTAGACAAACTTGGTTTATTTTCACTTGAACGTCAAAGGCTGAGGGGCTACCTAAAAAAAGTTTGCAAAATTATGAGAGGCATGGATAGACTGGGTAGTTGGAGTCGTTGTCCCAAGGTAGAAATGTCAATTTCTAGGGAACATAGGTTCAAGGTAAAAGGAGGAACGTTTAAAGGAGATGACAGCAATTGTTTTTTTTACATGGAGTGTGGTAAGTGCTTGGAATGTACTGTCAGAGGAGGTGGTAGAAGCAGATACAATAGTAGCATTTAAGAGGCATCTTAACAGATATATGACTAGGCGGGGAATAGAGGGAGACAGAGTAGGTAGAAGCTAAAAGCTTTTAGTTTAGAAAGGCAACCTGTGTCAGCACAGCCTTGGTGGACCGAAAGGACTGTACCTGTACTTTACAAAGAGGTATTCATAGATTTAAATGAATGGGCAAAGCTGCAGCAAATGGAATTTAAATACAGGCAAATTGGATCATTCACTTTGGACTTAAGTTTAAAATGTGAAATTTTAAAACCATGCAGGTCCAATAAGATTTTAGGCACCTAGATACATAGATTCTAAAAATGTCTGAACTGTTGTGGAAAATAATCAAAAAGGCTAAAGGAATTCTGTCTTCTATATCAATGGGGCTGGAAAACATACATTAATAATACTTGGAGTACTATGAGCAGTTCTGGTAACGTCACCTTTGGTAGGATATATTCACCTTGGAGTAGTATAATATTGATTTGCTAAAATGATATCAAACTGAATGGGTTAAATTAAGAGCAGAGGTTAAACGAAATAGAATTGTATTCCCTGGAACTTGGATATGATCAAAGTTTTCATGATATTCTCAGGGCAGTTCTTCATGGACAAACATGATCGAGAAGTTGTATGTATTGGTTGCAAATCCACTGATAGCTAGTTACACCTATCCATGACTGGCAAATTCTTGCACAGAAGATTCAAGTGAGGATATAGTCACTGCTAGGAACATTCAGATCTTTCTTCTTTTCTGTATCAGGCTGGCTGTTCACTCAGTCTCAAAGGTACACCACTTAAAGCAGTAGCACTGCCGATGTAACATCTGCAGGCATCGTGATCAATAGTCTGTGTTTCCCACTGGTCACGTGTCACAAAGAGGGACATCTCAAAGGAGTTTTGCCGCGCCTTCCTGTTCCTTTTACCAGCAAGCATCTCTCCATACAATACAGTCTTGGGCAGATAACAGCTCACATTCTGGGCAAAATGATCTGCTCAAAGCAACTGGCAAGACAATGGCCTTATTGCTGGTGACATTGGCTTCACTGTATGTCATATGGTCCTGCAAAGGCAGCACTATAAAAGGTGATCATGTCAGTGGTATATGATCTATGACTCGGTTACTTGCAAAATGGTGGTGAGGACTACAGATTTGTTCACTTTGAGTTTAATCTATGCTCTAAATTTCTGGTTACTCCACATTTGGATATAGAGTTGATCACTGTTTGCTTTTGAAAGCCTATTGTCAACTTGTCTATGGTGATATTAAGCAGTATGACACACCCTGTCTATTAAATTGCTTGACCGATTTCAGTTCTGTTCTCTTGATGCCAATGCATGATGGTCCATATTTCTCTTTGGGTGTGTGTAGGTTAATGTAGGGTTCAAGATGTAAGAGGAACAGAAAAGTAGAGAGAACCAACTGGTTGGGAGCGACCAGAATTTGGGGACAAAGTATAAAATTAGAGTCAAACCTTGCAGGAGTGAAATTAGGAAATATTTCTACATGTTAATATTATTAGAAGTTTGGAACTCTATCATAATATTTGACTTTGGATCATTTATCATTTAATTTTAAAAAACAGGTTGTTAGAAATACATGGGACAAAGGCAAGAATATGGAATGAAGTCACAGATCACCCATGATCCTATTGAATAAGAATATAGGAATAGTGGGGTAATTCTGTTTCTATGTTCCAAATTAAAAAGAATTAGATGATTTGTTCGAGTAACAAGACTGACAGCAATCACAACTTTTCACATTGTGACAATTCCTATCCTTGTTGGTATTTTAAAGAAACTGATTATAAAGGAAATGCTTCAATGGCGCTGTTAGTACCTCTTAAACCTATGAAAACATAATGGTCCAGGTACTCTGATTACCATTGGAACAGATTAGACTGTTAATATCTTTAAAAGTACCCACTCACCTGTTGGAGATTTTTCTTACCAACATTCTGAGTCTGTCCTGTCTGGAATGCATCTTTTGAAGAAATCCACTCAGTGCAGGAGTAGCATTGCAGGCCAAGGCATGCCCTTATTCTAACACTTGTTGCTGTATTTCAGGAGTTAAAGGTCCTATGGACACTTTGACAGTTATTGAGAAAAGGATAGGTATGTAAGGTAAGTGAGGGGATAGGATGATAGGTGTCTAGGTAAAGGGGTTTGAGTTGGGTGGATGAAGGAGTAAGATGCCAAGAAAGAAGATGAGTGCTTACAGTGGGCTGGGGATTGGGGTCAGGTTGGGCCAGGCTCAATGTGAAGAGATGTCCGCTCCAGCAGGCTATAGCAAGTGGGAGCACGTCAAGTTCAGCAGGTTTAGGCTGGGCATTAGTCGGGTCTTAGCTTGAGTAGAGTAAGTTTGGGCCAGGCTGTTGGTTGGGCGAGTGTCTGGTCCAATGGGGAGTGCCAAGAGATGGGAAAGATTTAGTTAAGTCAATGATGAGTTAGCTGTCCTTTTACTTGGTTTCTGTGCATTATTTAATGGCAGTGTTTGATGCCACCATAGTGCCCTTACACCCCATACATTCACTGTTTCTGTAATGTCACTGTCATTGATACTGCAGGACTTGACTCCTGGCTTCACACTTAAGTTTTTATTTCATGTAGCAGCATGATGCCTTGAAATAAATTACAAAACCGTTGACCCAGAGCAACTGTACTTCTTGAGGGAATTGGTAAGCCATGCTTGAAGAGTCAACCAGTGAGACAATCTGGACAGTGAGGAGAAGGCAACACAACAGGCTCACTACTCTGCTTTTGGTTCTGGTTCATATGGGTGTGCAGTGGTGATGTAATGGCATTGAAGTTCTGTCCGTGTGCATTTGCTGGAAATATATAATTTGTAAATAATTCTAATGTAGTTTAAGGCAATAATCATTGGCCTAGAATATTTTCTAATGCTTGAAAATAGAGGAGATTCCTTCAGGCATCACACATGAGGATGAATGTAAAAATGGTCTTACACAATGTGTAAATCCACATGTTTCAGTTTTTTGGAGACAGTTTGTTTAAGGAAATCCACTTTGACCTACAAAGGCTCAATATTCAACAGTCTGGCTTGTGAAATTCTAATTTATATAGGTTGTTTTTAGAAGACGAAAGCGCACAATATCAGGTTAGTACATAAAATGTGGAATTTTAAAAATGGATTGTTGTCATATTGTATTGCACAACTATGTATTATTTCCTATGTTTCTCATCACAAACGTGACAGTCAGTTACAGCCCTTTAGAAATTTCTCTTTGTTTTTTGTAACCCAGGGCAAAAGTTGGAGAGCTTCTCCCTCATGTAACATCTCCCAAGATACACCTGCAGTATGCAAAGGCAAAAGAAGCTGATGGCAGGTACGGTCTTGTACAACTGGAGTATAATTACTGTAGGTAACAGGAATGTACTGAAGAGCTTCACCAAGGTAACATGCTAGTATTCAAGCCCTACTATTCCCAGTGCCATCTTGAAAGTTAAAGGTTTTGTCATAGTTTGTACAATTCTCCAATTTGCCTGTCTTTTTAGACCAGGATAACAGATAGCATGGATCAAGAATGACTAACTGTTCATAGAGTCATAAAGTCATACAGCACAGAAGCAGCAGCTTCAGTCCAATCCTTCCATGCTGACCCAAGTTTCCCAATCTAATTTGTGGGCGGCACAATAGCACTGTTGCCTCACAGCACCAGGGTCCCGGGTTCGATTCCAACCTCGGGTGACTGTCTGTGTGGAGTTTGCACATTCTCCCTGTGTCTGCGCGGGCTTTCTCCGGGTGCTCCAGTTTCCTCCCACAATCCAAAGATGTGCGGGTTAGGTGAATTGGCCATGCTTAAATTGTAAATTAGGTGCATTAGTCAGAGGGAAAAGGGGTTTGGGTGAGTTACTCTTCGGAGGGTTGGTGTGGACCTGTTGGGCCGCAGGGCCTGTTTCCACACTGTAGGGAATCTAATCTAATCTAATCTAATCTAAACTAAACTAGCCCCACTTCCCTGTCTTTGGCCCTTATCCCTCTAAACCTTTCATTCCATGTACCAACCGCCCACTGTGTGAAAAAATTGCCCCTCTGGTCTGAATAAAATCTTTTCCCTCTCACCTTATAAATGTGCTCTGTTGTTTTGGCCTCTTCTACACCAGAGATAAGACCTTTGCTATTTACCTTACCCATGCCCTCATGATTTTATAAACCTCTGAGGTCACCCCTCAGCCTCCAATGCTCCAGTGAAAAACGTTCCAGTTTGTCCAAAGCTTTCCTCATTCCTGAAGAAGGGCTTATGCCCGAAACGTCGATTCTCCTGTTCCCTGGATGCTGCCTGACCTGCTGCGCTTTTCCAGCAACACAATTTCAGCTATGGCAGTATTATGTTTTCTGAGATAAGAGACCAAAACTGTATACAGTACTCCAGGTGCAGTTTAACCAAGATCTTATACAATTGAAGCAAGACTCAGCTATCCTTGTACTTAAGTCCTCTTTCCATAAAAGCTAACATTCCAATAGTCTTCCTAAAAGTTTGTTGTGCCTGCATGTTTGCCTTCAGTGACTTATTGACAAGGTTACCTCAATCCCTTTGTACATCTTCACTTTCCAACCTTTCACCATTTAAGAAATACTCTGCTTATCTATTTCTCCAGAAATTTGGAAATATTAGTTTTGGTCTCCACTCCAATTCATTAACATATATTGTGAATGCCAGATGCCTAAGTACTGATCCTTTTGGTATCCTACCAGCTGTAGCTTGCTGGCATGAAAAATTGCCCATTTATTCCTACTGTTTTCTGTCTGTTAGCCAATCATTAATGCTTACCATTACCTGCTATCTCACTTGCTTTAATTTTCCTAACCAGCCTACTGAGGTAATTTATCAAACACTTTCTGAAAATCTAAGTATATAACTTCAAGTCGATCTCCTTTATCAATTTTGTTAGTAGCATATTCAGAAATCTCCAACAAGCTCACCAAACACTATTTCCTAATTTGTAAATCTCATCTTTTAGATTAGCTTCCAGCATTTTCCCTACACTGATATAAGGCCAACAGGTCTGTAACTCTGTTTCCTGTCTTTCTCCCATCTTAATACCAAACAGCAGTGTAAACATTACACTGTGGGTAGCTTGTTTTTAAAAATGTTCACAACGATTATTTTCTAAGACAGTCTTTTTCCTGTGTCAATCTGCAAAAAATACTTAAAAACAAGTTACAGTGATGAAAGTGCAAGTAGACCTGTTGGTCTGTTCTGCCATCAAGTTGCTATGACTCAACTTTTCCGCATTTTTTTTCACACTCTATTTTTGCCTGAAAAAAGTTGATTGTTTTGAATATGCCACTTGATCCAGCATTCACAGCCTTAAGGGAGGGTTCCTTTCCAAATTTATTCTGTCCTTTATGTGATAAGGTGCTGCCAGATGTAATTTATGAATGACCTAATTTTAATTTCAAAATAGTTCCTCCTGATTCTAAATTCATACATCAGAGGAAATAGCTTCTGTGCACTGGCTCTATCAAATTCCTTTTTCTTTTTAACCACTGTGATTAGATCAGCTATCATTCTTTACATGTCTGACAAGAAGAAATTAAATTTGTGCTACTTGTTTGGGTAAATTAATTAATTCTTAAGACCTCACATGAACAATTTACATAATCTCAGAGGAGGACTTTAGTATATCACTCATTGTGTTAAATTACAGGTGACGATTTGATGCACTCAAATCATAATGAGGGGTTGTCAAATTTTCCTGAGAAGATTCTCTTTCTTTCTCTCTTGAGGATTTGCTTCATACAACCTCTCTGAGCTAACAATGGTAGAAAATTGTTGTCACCAACTAATAAAGGATAACACAACTGGAGGTATTCACCAAAAAGTTAAAAGTATATCCTGTATCTTTGCAACAAAGTTTAATCAAATCATCTGAGAGACAGTCAACAGCTAATAACTGATGGAAGGGTCTCTGGATACAAAATGTCAACTCTGCTTTCTTTCCTCAGATGCTGCCAGACCCGCTGGCTTTCTCCAGCAATTTCTGGTTTTTAATTTAGTTATTTAGTGGTGGAGGCTGATACAATTACAGCATTTAAAAGGCATCTGGATGGGTAAATGAATAGATTAGATTAGACTCCCTACATGTGGCAACACTGTGAGGCAGCAGTGCTAACCACTGTGCCACCCAATATCTGTTTTTGTTTCAGTTCTTTGTTTTATTAACTAAACATAATCTTAAAAGCCTACTTGTAATTTAAAACACAGAATGGAATTCCCCTCCCCCAACCTCTTCATTCTTAGCTCATCTGAAAACATACTTGATAGGTTAACTTAGCACTGTCCTTTATGTAGGTATTTAGTACTTCCGGAATCAATCCAAAATGCTTCTTAGCTCTCAAGGGTTTAATCCTGTTTTTTCTTTTCCCAGCCTGGCAACATGTTAGCTTAGGACTAACTTTCATTGGTGAGGTTTTACTTTTTCGGAAACACTCAGTGTAGCCCAAGTTGGGTGACTCTACCAGCTTTGCTTTCAATTCCCACCAGTTTGGTCTTTTCAGTCTGAGGATGAACTTTCATGCATGTTCCTGCCTAATAAGCCATAAAGCCTTCTTTGACCTCTGACCGTTCCCTCTCTGCAGGATCCATGTAGACTCAAAAAACAGTATAAGAACTTCGGAGTTAGGAGAAGGAGTAAGCTACTTGGTCCTTTTGAACCTGCTGTACCATTCATTAATATCGTGGCTGCTCTGGTTGTGGTGCCGTGTCTAATTCCCTGTTAGCATCACGGAACCTTTCACTTCAAAATTTATCCTACTCGGCCTTGAATAAACTTAAAGACCCAGCCTCTACTACCTTCAGGGGAAGAGGACTCTACCCTCATGTGAGCCTTTGAGACAATAACATTCTCCTTGTCTCACTTATAAAGGGATACCTGTTAATGTTACACTCTGTCTTCTGCTTTTAATCTCCTCCACAAGAGGGAACATCCTCTGGATATCCATCCTATCCAGCCCCCTTGAGATATTATATGTTTCAATAAGGTTCCTCTCATTCTTCTGAGCTTCAATGGATATAGGCCTAACCTGTTCCATTTTACTACTACTTAAGTGTGTTCTGCCTTCAAAGAGCAGGGTCCTTGTATTAATACAGTAAGTAAAGTTGCCAAATTCCAGAGGATCATAGGAATTCTCTCTCATTTTAGAGAGAGATGACTGGTGGTGGTTAACCTGAGGGTCATCATGCCTCAGTCAGGGCTGAGGTTGAGAAGGTAGGACCTCCATGGTAACCCTGTGTATTAATATATGTAGCTTACTACACTCAGGTGCATCACACACAGTGAGCCTGACTGACAATCCTAAATTGATTGCCAGTGTAATTCTTTGCATATAGCAGATGTTATCCATTTAATGTTGAATACTGCTGCGAGTATTGGAAGTGTATTCTGGTCGATACAGTCAGTACCTCCCTCAGTACACATTACAGTACAGCAACAGGGACAGGCCTGTAAGTCCATCAACCATGTTGCCATTCTAAATCTGCCTGCACATGGTCCATATTCCTCCCTTCCCTGCCTGCTCACATGTCTGTCGAAATGCATCTTAAACATTGCTGTTATATGTGCTGCTACCACTTCCCCAGACACCTACGTGTAAAAACCTTGCCTCTCACATCTCCTTTGAACTTTTCCCCTCACACCTTAAACTTACCCCTTAAACCTATTTGATATTTCACCCTGAGAAAAAGACTCCAACTATCTACCCTATCCATGCCTCTCATAATTTTATATACTTCTATCAGATTAGCCCTCAATACTGTATTTAAAATAATGCAAGTCCAACAACCTCTCTTATAACTGATACAATCCATTTTGGGCCACATCCTGTAAATTTCTTTTGTACCCTCTCTAAAGCCTCCACAATCTTCCTATGGTGTGGTGACTAAAACCGCACACAGTACTCCAAATGTGGCCTAACTAAAGTTCTACACAGCTGCAACATGACTTGCCAACCTTTATGTGCAGTGCCCCAGTTGATGAAGGCAAGCATGCCGTACATGACCTTTACCACCCTATCCACTTGTGTTGCCAATTTTGTGGAGCAATCGACACAAAATCTCTCTTTATATCAATGATCCTAAGAATCTGATCATTTACAGTACACCTTCCTTTTGCATTTGATCTCCCAAAATTCTTCATCTCATACTTGAATGGATTGAACTCTATTTGTCATTTCTCCACCCAATTTTCTAGCTGATTTATAGCTTGCTGCATCCTTTGATATTCTTGGTGAGCCAGCTCAGGACTCATGGTGGAGGTGGAACAAAGATATACTTAATTCCAATTATATATTTTTATTCTTAAATTATTCAGAATGGCACCAGATTGTGCTAACAGTTGAACCTTTGCACCGTATTTTACTGTATTACTCACTGTAAAATGCAAGTGAAAAAAATCATCTATTCATATAGTGGGTGGCATGGTGGCACACTGCCAGAGACCCGGGTTCAGTTCCCACCTCAGGTGACTGTGTGGAGTTTGCACATTCTTCCCGTGTCTGCGTGGGTTTCCTCCGGGTGCTCTGGTTTCCTCCCACAATCCAAAGATGTGCAGGTTAGGTGAATTGGACATGTTAAATTGCCCGTAGTGTTAGGTGAAGGGGTAAATGTAAGGGAATGGATCTGGGTGGGGTTCTCTTCGGCGGGTCGGTGTGGACTTGTTGGGCCGAAGGGCCTGTTTCCACACTGTAAGTAATCTAAACTACTAATCTAATCCCAATAATCCAGATATCTGAAACCCTCCCTTCTCCATCAGTTCTTTAGCCACACACACAATTGTATTATTTTCCTATTTCTGGCTTCACTAGCACATGGCACAGGCAGTAACCCTGAGATTACAACCTAAGAAGTCCTACTTTTCAACTTTCTATCTCACCCACTAAATGCCCTTTCCAGGACCTCATCCTTCTTTCGGCCTTTGTCATTCATACCAATATGGGCTGTGACCTCTGGCTGTTTACCGTCCTCTATCAGAATAATAATTGATGTCAAGAACAGTCACTGTCACCTCCCCTCTGAGGTTCAGTTGTTTTGTCTGTGTTTTAACCAAGGCTGTAATGAGCTCAGTAGTCTGATGGGGAAGTAATTGTTGAGTTGGATTTATCTTTCCTTCTGCATACGGGACATACTTGGGAAGTTCTGATTGTCAGGTAGATGCCAGTGTTGTAGCTGTATTGGAACACCTTGGCCGCTGGAGGTCCAGCAGGTTTTGAAGGAGTTCTTCAGTCCCTTTACCACAGTATTATCAGGGTCATAGCTTTTGCAGTATCATGTTCCTTCAGCCATTTTCTTAATATGCTGAGTGAATTGAGTTGTTTGAATCTACGATGCTGATGGCGTCCTAATGAGAGCTAAATTCTCTTTAATTTTTGAACTAAATGGACACTTTAAATCAGAATTGTTTATAATCCAGTACTTTCAATACCTTTCTGGAACTTTGGAACTTTGGAAGTCTTCACTATGGGGAAACACAAGCTGTTGCTATTGTCTCCAATTGTAAATACTTTGCAACCTCTTCCCAATAAAACAATCTAAGCTTTCCTTTGATCTCCATCAATCAAACCTCCTAAGTAGGCAGACTTCAAAACATATCACGTAACACACCTCATTTAACATTATTTTGAGCCTGCATTTGATTAATCTAGCCGGCTGTCATTGTGCACCCAGCTGTTACTATGGCTGGGATGCCTGCACTGCTTCATGTGTGGCATGGTATTTCTCTAGTGCATGAGCACAAAGGAGTACAGTGTGATTCTTATTGTGCAACACTGTTCTTCTAAGGCAACATTTAAAGTGTTGTTGTCTTAGGGACCTCTGTGCAATTCTACTTCAAAGATTAAACCTTCCTCATCCCCTCCCTGCCATCTGCTCTGCTTCTTTAATTTTAGGAAACAATATTTTAGGCTTGCTCGCTTCCTATCCCTGACTCCACTGCTTCAGAGTGGTAGGTTATCAACTTTGAACTTGGAGTAAAATAACCAAAGATGATGCAGCTCCCTGTGACTACCTTTCCTACAAGTCAAAAGACCTCTCCCAGTGAGTCATGTAAGCAACGTTTAAACCACCAGCATTCAATTGGCAGGTTGTTGAAGACAGGGGAAATTTGTGAATGTTTCATTTAATCGGGTGGGGGAAGATGTTGAGAAGCTGAATGAGATGCTGGAGATTTTCAGTTAAGTTACATGCAAGTGAATTATTATGAATGTTTATGAAACTCCAGCCAATAATAAGTAACTTTTCACACTAGCTTACCCTCCGCCATGGACATAATCAGAACCGATTTTCCCAGTACTCGGGTTCTGATGCGCAGGGTCCCATGTGATTCCCTGAGCCTGACCATGATTTTGCCTGTTCCAGTTAGCTGTTCAAAATCCAACTAATTCATAAGTCTGAGAGCTCAGTTGACACAAGAATGGCCTAATGCTTACTTTCAGGCCAGTGCTGTCACAGATGGGTCAAATGGCTCCTTCAGCGCAATAACAGTTTTGTGATTTGCAAATACTTTTCAATGTTAAATGGCTCATTGGTTTTGTACATAGTATATTCTGGGTGAACGAGCATGGAAAATGCAAAGGGCTATGAGGGGCATGGGTCATGGAGTGGGCAGGTGAGCCGGTGGAACACTTAGGGCTACAGGGCCTAGCAGTATAATGGGTGAAGGTCCCAGAGGACCGAGGTAGTCCTTCTAACCAGTTAGCTTCCGCATTGGCCCAGTTCCATGGAGATGGAGGCCCCAATTCCAACTGTACCTATCTTTCCAGAATTAAATTGTCATTGGCAGGAGTTAAATTAAAGATATGTGCTGAGTTGGGAAGCTTACTAATTTGCTGTCCCATCATTTTCACAAAAACCCAGCTCCAGGTCTTCACCATTATAGCCAGAATGTCATCCGACCCATAATATTTGCTGAGCCCAGTGCACTTGCTCATTTTTTAATGTTATGGGGGAGTGAATCAAATTAGCTATAATTAGTGGTAACATACAGGCTTCATTTTAAAATCTGATTGCCAATGTTAATATTTCTTGAATTTATAATTAATCTATTTTCTTTTGTGATGGTATTCTAGGTATAAGGAAGCTGCAATGGCTTATGAAAATGCCAAAGACTGGGATAATATGATTCGAATCCAGTTGGATCATCTCAGCAATCCTGAAGAAGCTGTTCGTATCATTCGAGAAACTCAATCAATTGATGGGGCCAAAATGGTAGCCAGGTATGGGGGGTGGCGGGGAAGGAGGGAGGAGGAGGAGGAGGAGGAATGTTCTCAAATTGTTGTGTCCTAATAGATTTCTATTAAATGAAACCGACTGCTTGTACATCACACTAGTTGCTGCACAAAAATAAATATTTGTGTCTATTTAACTCATTGGGAAAAAAAATCTGTTGTTTGAAAGTTCTGGATTAAAGCTTTAATGCTTTAAAATGTTTTAAACTTTTAACTTGAGCATGCATTCTCAACATTTCAGTACAATGATAAGATATTAGTACATTGTCAGAGTTTAGATGGGGTCCCCTATTCAGATAGATGTACAAGATTTCCCAACAGAATGGCAACAGTCTTCCCTCGGTCATCCAAAACAAATTAACTGGGCATTATTTATTTATGTTGTATTCAAATTAGTTGCTACATTTATCTGCATAACCAGTGTGTGTACTAGAAAAGTGACTAATTTGGGACATCCCAAATTATGAAAATTTCTCATTTTTTACTCGTTTTGAGTTGTATTTGTATCTGTTAGTCAGGTATATGCTGTGCTGTAGTCAAAACTTTAAAACATTAATATTTTCTAAACAAAACTTCTTAAGATTAAAACTGTGTTGTTTATTACTTGTTCTAATAATAATGTAGAGAAGGTGTTTTTCTTACTAGGTTCTTCCTGCAACTTGGTGACTATGGCTCTGCCATCCAGTTCCTGGTGATGTCTAAGTGTAATGATGAAGCATTTCAACTCGCTCAGCAACACAATCAAATGGAAGTCTATGCTGATATCATTGGTAAGCCTATATTTTGGAGAGGAACTGGGTTGAAAATGAGCAAACAGCAGAAATACTAACTCTCACCCAAAGTATTTCTTCCAATGTCTTAGTTTCATAGTCAAAGAAGTTGAGAGATAATGAATCTGAATTAAATCAAACAAAGTGAAAGAAAATTATCCATCATAGTTCTGAATTTCTACTTTAAAACATTGAAGTATGCAACTAACAGACTTGATAATAATTGTCTTAAAGCAGCCATTTAGAATGCATTGCCCAAGTGAACCAAAATAATGTAGAGTCATACAACACAGAAAGAGACACTTGTGACCAAGTCCAATTTGGCCCATCTCCCTCTAAATCCTTCCTATTCATATACCCATCTAGATGCCTTTTAAATGTTATAATTATACTCACCTCCACCCCCTCCTCTGGCAGCTCCTTCCAGACATACACAGCCCTCTTGTGAAAAAGTTACGCCTCAGGACCCTTCTAAGTCTTTCCCGTCTCATGCCCTCTAGATTTGGACTTCCCCAACCTAGAAAAAAAGATTTTGACTATTCACCCTGTCCATGACCCTCACGATTTAAAAAAAAATCTGTAAGGTCACTCTTCAGCCTCTTGTTTCCAAGGAAAAAAGCTCTAGCCTATTTAGCCTCTCCCTATAACACAAACCATCCAGTCCCAGCAACATCCTTGTAAATCTTTTCTGCACTCTGTCATGTTTAACATATTTGCTATAGAAGGACAAAAAGAATTGAACACAGTATTCTAAAAGTGACCTCACCAATGTCCTGTGCAGCCGCAGTATAACATTTCAACTCCAATGCTCAAATGTTTTGACTAATGAAGGCAAGTGCGCCAGATGACACCACCTTTATTCTGAATACCTGAGACTGCACTTTCAAGGAACTATGCACCTGCATCCTGAGGTCCCTTAGTTCAGCAGCATTCACCAAGGCCCTACCATTAACTGTATTAGTTCTGCCCTGGTTTGCCTTACCAAAATGCAACACCTCACATTTATCTAAAATTAAACTCCATCTGCTACTCCTCAGCCCATTTGGCCCATCTGATCAAGATCCCATTGTACTCTGAGGTACAATCTTCACTCTCTCCTACACTAATATAGTGTAGGAGACATACAAAAAAAAAGTGACAATTTGCGACCTGTGTCTAAATCTCTAGGTCTTGTTTGTTTTCTTCTTTTTTCCCTTCTCCAATTTCTCCACCCAATGTCGCCAGGACCTGATCCTCATCTGATCAAGATCCCATTGTCCTCTGAGGTACAATCTTCACTCTCTCCTACACTAATATAGTGTAGGAGACATACAAAAAAAAGTGACAATTTGCGACCTGTGTCTAAATCTCTAGGTCTTGTTTGTTTTCTTCTTTTTTCCCTTCTCCAATTTCTCCACCCAATGTCGCCAGGACCTGATCCTCTCTGATAGTTCACACTCAGCTGAGATTCACATGTTGAATTTTTGGACAGAATTTAGGAACGAAAATAAAAACCTGGCTATTTTTGCTCTGTGCCACAGAGGTTTGACCCCATTTACAGTGCACCATCTTCACCTTGGCTCATTCAGCACTTGATGAAGAATGAATCTGGGACTAGCCTGATCTGTATTGTTCAGCCATTTACTGTATATGCCATGTCAATTGTTTTATATTTTATCAGATAAATTAACTATTTTTAAATTAAACATTTCTTCCTGAGAATTTAGCAAAACATTACTTTGGATTAGATTAACATAAGGTTCCATACTGCTTCTCTGCAGGTTCTGATGCCAATAATGAAGACTATCAGAGTATTGCATTGTACTTTGAAGGTGAAAAGAAACATTTCTTGGCTGGAAAATTCTTCATGCTTTGTGGCCAGTATACCCGAGTAAGTACTTGATTATTTGACTTCCCCTTGCAAGCTCAGATTTTTTGAGATGAGTGGATATGAGATAGACACACAGAATGCTGAAGAAACTCAACAGGTTTGGCAGCACCTGTGGAGGCAAACAGAATTTTGAGTCCAGTATGGCTGTTCTTGCAGAAAAGCACTCTGATTTGGACCTAGATGAATGTCACACAGTGAGAGTACTCAATGGATATGCATACTAATTTACCTAAATATTAGACAGCTTTCTGTCACGTTGATGAATATGAATAATTCTGGCTCCAACTATGTAAACAGTGTCAAGTAAACTTATTCTTTTTGCAACCTCTATTTCATTTCCATGTCACATTACAGATCTAGAGGCATTGTCACTGTTGCCATCCTTATCTATTATAACATTTGGGTGGATATTTCTCCCTGTGAGAGTGCAGCAACACCATGGAGAAAATCTCACAACTCAGCACAGTACTTCCAGACATTTGGAAAAATTGTCATGAACTGCTTTACTGTTAGTTTAAATGGCTGGCTCTGTAAGAAGTGTTGATGGTGGGTCCATTTTGTGGCCTCATGACATCTTTTAAATGTAATAAACAAGATTATTCACAGACTTGGTTAATTCATATTTGGGATCCTAGCAGCGCATCGGTATAGCACAGTTCCCAAGCCTTTCTGCACATTATAGTGAACATGCCTGCATGTTTCCTTCTCATGCTTTTAAATCTTAACAGCATTTCTCACCTGCCACTTCCAGGCAATAGCAGTTGCGCAATGCTTATGTGACCTAACTTCTAGGCTTTGTTTTTCAACCTACCTTACAGTCATTTCTCCTGATACCTCCCTTTGTGGCTCATTATCAAATTTTATTCAGTAGCACTCCCATGAAAGAGCTTAAGATGATTTACTGTGTGAAAAGTGCTGTACAAATGCAAGTTGTACTTTTTGCTCCAACATTGACATTTATTTTAAAGGAATGCACACTATTAACTTTACTCTTATCTATATTGTTTAACAGGCATTGAAACACTTCTTGAAATGTCCAGTATCTGAAGATGGCCAAGCTATTGAGATGGCTATAGAAGCGGTAAGAGTATTGAGATGACTGTAGAAGCGGCTCAGTGGTTAGCAGTACTGCCTCACAGCGCCAGGGACCTGGGTTCAATTCCAGTCTCAGGTGACTGTCTGTGTAGAGTTTCTCCTGTGACTGCATGGGTTTCTTCCCACAATCTTAAGATGTGCCGGTAAGGTGAATTGGCCGTGCTAAATTGCCTATAATGTGTAAGTTGGATGTATTATTCAAGGATTAGTGTAGAATAATAGGACAATGGGCCTGGGTGGGATACTCTTCAGAGGGTCAGTGTGAACTTGCTGAGCCGAAGGATCCACCCTAGGGATTCTATGATTCTAATCTTGGTTAAGGGCTTTTGCCCGAAACGTCAATTTTCCTGCTTCTCGGATGCTGCCTGACCTGCTGTGCTTTTCCAGCACCACTCTAATTTGTTCTATGATACAGTAATGGTATGTGACAATTTTGAGACCTGAAGAAAAGACTGTTCTTTAAAGTTCTGCAGAACAGCAATCCTTTGGAGCTGCAGTAATTATTTCACAACCAGATGGGAGGGCCTTAATATTACAGTATAGAAAAAAACAATAACTTCCCAAACAGTACTGTTAGTGCTCACTAGCAATTACATGATTGATAAGGCATGCCGTTTAAAGCAGTAATAGGCGTTATGCTATATTTATGGAATACTAGTGATATGATGCTGATAAATACATCATAAATCAGCATCTTTACTAGGCAGCAAATTCCTTTTATCTTCTGTCTTTCAACTATTGCTTGAAAAGTGGAGTGACTCCATCAGGGAAACCAAAACCCTGGAAAACTCCACAAACAGACTGCCCTCTTATCTTGGGCAGAAATGTAAATGGAATTGAATTTTCAGCCTGACTGTGTACCATGATCTTCTCTCACATAGTATCTTTGCAAATTTCAAACTGAAAGTTCCTTATTAGAAAGTATAGACTTGCTACATCAGAACTCTGAGGGGTTGTATCTGCAATAATAGAGAAAATATAGGCGGACATTTGTCATCCTTGTAGAATTTGTTTTTCTCAGTAGTGACTTTCTATCTAGCCAAGATTGATTACAAAATTGTCAAAACAAAGCAAGAATTTATATTCTGTAGCTTTCTTTTTTCGTTTCTCTTCCTAATGGAGGAAGCTATTATAAAACAATGAGTTTCTAATTGGGGAAAAAAATAAAAATATTTCTGTGTATATAGAACATTACTACGCAATACAGGCAATTCGGCCCTTGATGTTGCGCAGATGTATGGAACCAATCTGAAGCCCATCTCTCCTACATTATTCCATTTTCCTCCATATGTCAATCCAATGACCAGTTAAATGCCCTTAAACTTGGCAAGGCTACTACTGTTGAAGGTAGTGCATTCCACGCCCCTACTACTCTCTGAGTAAAGAAACTACCTCTGACATCTGTCCAAATCTATCACCCCTCAATTTAAAGCTATGTCCTCTCATGCTAGCCATCACCATCCGAGGAAAAAGGCTTTCACTGTCCACCCTATCTAACCCTCTGATCATCTTGTATGTCTCAGTTAAGTCATGTCTCAACCTTCTCTCTAATGAAAACAGCCTCAAGTCCCTCAGCCTTTCCTCATATGACTTTCCCTCCATAAAAGGCCACATCCCAGTGTATCTCTGAACCCTCTCCAAAGCTTTCCCATCCTTCCTATAATACGGTGACCAAAACTGTACGGAACACTCCAAGTGCTACTGCACCAGAGTTTTGTACAGCTGCAGCATGATCTTGTGACTCCGAAAATCAATCCCTCTCCGTATGCCTTCTTACCACCCAGGTTGATAGGGTTGTTAACTTGCACGGATTTATGTACATGGATACCAAGATCTCTCTGCTCATCTACCACTACCAAGAATCTTACCATTAGCCCAGTACTCTGCATTCCTATTGCTCCTTCCAAAGTGAGTCACCTCACACATTTCCACATTAAACTCCACTTGCTACCTCTCAGCCCAGCTCTGCAGCTTATCTATGTCCCTCTGTAAGCTGCAACATCTTTCCACACTGTCCACAACTCCACCAACCTTAGTGTCATCCGCAAAATTTACTAACCCATCATTCTATGCCCTCATCCAGGTCACTTATAAAAATGACAAACAGTAGTGGCCCCGAAAACAGATCCTTGCGGTACACCACTAGTAACGGAACTCCAAGATGAACATTTCCCATCAACCACCACCCTCTGTCTTCTTTCAGCTGGCCAACTTCTGATCCAAACCATTAAACTACCCTTAATCCCATGCCTCCATATTTTGTTCAATAGACTATTGTGGGGAACCTTATCAAACGCCTTACTGAAATCCATATACACCACATCAACCACTTTACCCTCATCCACCTATTTGGTCACCATGCTGCCATACCTTAGTTTCTCCAATAATTTCTGTTGTTTCAAACTTACAGCATCTACAGTTTTTTTTTTGTTTTTAACTGCATTTTGTAGATAGGATAAGGTTTGTATTCCCCCAGTGCATCTTTAGAAAGTATCAATTTGTTCTTCATGCTCTTAGAAGATTTTACGTGCTTTTGTGGCAAATGGGGCACATTCTTGTAAGGGTAGAGAAGATCCTACAGACTTGGTGATTTATTTTTAAAGTTGTACTTTTACTTTTGCAAGGTTGGACAAGCCAAAGATGACATGCTAACTAGTCAGCTCATAGATTATCTAATGGGTGAGAGCGATGGAATGCCCAAGGTAACTCTGTTTCTGAATTAATAATACTAGACATTTTCTACTTATTTTGCATATTATATATCAAATTTTATTTTGATGTACTTTCCAATAATATTGTAATATTCAAATAGTTAAGGGGAGGTAATGACCTAGTAATAATATGGCTAGATTGTTAATCTGAGGACCCAGGATTGAATCCCACCATGGCAGATGGTGGAATTTATATTCAATGAGAATCTGGAATTAAGGGTCTCATGATGATCATGAAACAATTGTAGTAAAAACCCATCTGGTTCACTACTGTCCTTCAAGGAAGGAAAATGCCACCCTCACCTGGTCTGACCTACATGTGACTCCACTCCCACACCAGTATCGCTGACTCTTAATTGACTCTTAATTTTCGATAATTAGAGATGGGCAATAAATACTGGACTAGCCAATGATGACCACATTTTGTAAATGAATAAAAAAAATCACATGATGTTTCTGTATTGTTGATACAGCACCAATTATATTGCACATTTTTATAAAATATATTTCTGGTTTATTTTAAGTTTAATCACTTGAATGAGGGATAATCTACATTTACAATTTTTAAAAATTGTGATGTGCATCACCTGTTAACTGTTATGAATTTGACAGCTCAGCATGTTTCAAATTGTAATGTTTAGTTTTCTGGGTAAAAAAAATTGTCTGCAACAAAATAACTTTGGTCTGGCTTCCCTGGTTGCTCAAACAGTAGCTAAATGCAATGCATCACTGTAAAATATATTTAAAATTTCACCAGCAGTGTAGTTTATAATGGAGGTGTAATGTAGAGATGTTAGAACATAGAAGAATACAGCGCAGTACAGGCCCTTTGGCCCTCGATGTTGCGCCGATCCAAGCCCACCTAACCTATACTAACCCACTATCCTCCATATACCTATCCAATGCCCGCTTAAATGCCCATAAAGAGGGAGAGTCCACCACTGCTACTGGCAGGGCATTCCATGAACTTACGACTCGCTGAGTGAAGAACCTAAC
>NC_057710.1:97644540-97653505 GCF_004010195.1 Chiloscyllium plagiosum | reverse complement strand
CCTATAACTCTCTATCGCCCCAATTGAACCTTCACGTCTCATCTTGAGATAGGCCGCCCTCTTCCATTTAACAAGGGATTCCAATTCCTTATTAAACCACGGCTCCCTCGCACGACGACCCTTTCCCTGCCTGACAGGTACATAATTATCAAGGACACTCAATAGTTGCTCCTTGAACAAGCTCCACATATCATTATTCTAAATTATTGCTCGGTGTGGCAACAGAACAGAATTCATACTTTGAAATGACAAAACTTTTTTTTTATTCTCTTGTGAGCAACATCAGCATCATCACCATCACCTGTGCTTTGTTCAAATGCAGGTCCTTGGCTCACAGGACTGTTTCCATACCCCTCTATCCTGTACTGTTCTTTTAATTTGCCAGTACCTTCTTTCAATTTTCAAGCCACTCAATTTCACATGTTCTTCTTTTGTCTTTTTTTCTTCTTGAAATTTCCCCCTTCATTAGGTCTCTTGAAATTCCATTTCATCTTAAAATGTGCCCTGTCCAGACACACTAACTTTTCTTCTTTACATTCAGCAAATGTATTTGTTCCTCCATTCTCCACAGCACTTAGTAATTTGTTACTTTATCTGTAAAGATACTTTTCATTCTCCTACGATCCACATTTCAGAGCTGTTTAGCAAGTTAGTTTCCTCATTCCGTAAGGTCCATTCTTCACATCCATATAAAACAACATTCTAAAGTGAACTTTATAAATAAGTCACTTAATGGAGTTGTTTATTCAGTTTTCAGTTAGGGAGGATTACTTCTTACCAAATTAGCGTTTCTCATTTTTATTGTTTCTTTGCTGAATCTTCCCTTTATCATGGAATACATATGATTCAACATTATCTTTTAAATACTTGAATTTTGTGCAGGTTCTAGTCCTCTTCCCTCTATGGATGTATGAATATTTCTAGGTGATTTTGAAATATCCATCAGTTGTTTTATTTAATGTTCAATTCACCCTGAAGTTCGTGTTTGCTATTATTATTCTGTCTGCTAGTTCTGATTCTTCTTTTGTACTGTTACAACTATTTTATCATGATTGGCATGGACTGATTGGATTGAAGCATCTGTTTCCATGGTGTAGGACTGTATGACTTTATCTGCAAATCTGATGTTCTCATTTGTCCTTAATCTTAGCAGATTGTGTGACTTCAAATGCTTTTTCGAACATTCCTGCTGTAGACAAATTGAAGTGCACTGGTTAAAAATAACACTCTTGACAATCTGCTTTTCCAATCCACATCATTCCAACTCTCCTTTGGTTACTTTCGATGCTGCTGTTTGTCCCATGTACAGGTCATTCCGTTATAATGTGTGTTTCATTAACACATATTTGCTATAATGTGACTGATAAAATGGGGACGCTTTCTAAAGTGCAAAGTTTTAAAGTGTATATTGGTTATAATGTGATTCTGGCCCCATTAGTTTAAATGGTGCTGCGATTACACGATTTTCTTATAATACAGGATTGCATGCGAACAGAACTACCGCATTATAGCTGAACTGACTGTACAGATTTCTTATGAGTCATTTATCTCTCCAATCTTGTCTAGTGTCTTTCAGCACTGTCAAGAGCTTAATACAGTCAAACTATCAAACTTTGTTCTCAAACTGTACAAAACTAATGTATAATTCTTGTTCATATTCTTCCATGCTTTAAATTTTGATTTTTGTCTTTTATATTTGCTTTCAGGCAACAACATACTTTTTGAAATTGCATCTTTTGCCTCATTATCATTCCCTTTGAGCCTGTCTTCTACCCCCCCCCCCCCCTCCCCTCAATCAAAAACAGCATTCTTTTGGTCCCCTTCCTCAAAACCTATTGCATTGCTAACTATTATCCATTCTGATGAAGGATCTTTGCCCTATAATGTTAACACTTGTTTCTCCCTCTATAGATGATGTCTGAACTGCTGAGTGTTTCCAGCATTTTCCACTTTTTCCAGGATCCTTGAATTTGATCAGTTATTTTCTAACTATTTAAAATCTCACATTTTTGAAAGTATTTTTTGATGGTGAGGATGGTAAGATGCTTTAAAAATTTCAGAAGTATCAACCTTGAGCAGGTGTGAGTCAGGCTTTTGATTTCCAGTTAAATATTGTTGTCACATTTTTCTGAACTCTGAAATTGTTTCATTAAACCAATCATCAAGCTAAGATACTAAAAGATTCTGTATGAATTTTATGTGCATTTATGAAATGCATTTAAAATTCAAAACCTTGCTTCCCACCCCATCCCTCCCATGACACTATTTCTCCCTTTTCACCTTGCCAATATAGGATGCAAAGTATCTTTTCCGACTGTATATGGCTTTGAAGCAATATCGAGAAGCAGCCAGAACAGCCATAATAATCGCTAGAGAAGAACAATCTGCAGGTATGATCCGTCCATACTAAAAGAAAAAAAAGCTTCTGTGGAAAAGTAATTTTTCTCTTTCAGCGTGAGCCTTTATGGGATAAGTGTTTTAATCTTGCCTATTGGAAATTGATATGCAAATAATCAGATTTCTAGTTTCCAGTCCTAGAAAGTCAATTCTGCTTTAAAAAGAATCCAGTTGCTTTAAAACCCTAGAATATTTCATGTCTGTCATAGATTAATAGTCTAATGAATTAGACAGCTATGTTGTAAGTCACGATTAATAAACTGCAAAATTTTATTTTCATAAAAGAAATTAAAAAGGCAATGTGGTATATTGTATGTTTTGCCTTGTTTCAGGAAACTACAGGAATGCACACGATGTGCTGTTTAGTATGTACACAGAGCTCAAAGCACACAAAATCAAAATCCCCTCAGAAATGGTGACAAACCTTATGATTCTACACAGCTACATTCTGGTAAAGGTAAGAAGCTTTTGTGTGTCATGAGCATAGTATTCCATGTTTTGTTCTGGGCAGTGTGGTCTAAACTTATGTGCTTAACAGCTAACTCTTAACTGGTGCTTTTTGTATGTATACACACATTCTTTGGATAGAAAGGGCTTCTATGGCTATCAACAGAAATATGCTTAGGATAGTTGCCCCATTACACCACGTGCAAATTACTAAACCTTCATAATATACTACCAACTGCGAAAGCCCCTTCAAGCCACTCACCATCTTAACCGAAAGATATCTCAATTTCTTCAGTGCCACTGGATCAAAATCCTGGAACTCACTTGCTAATGGCATTTTGAGTCTACCTACATCAAGTGGACAGCAGCAATTCAAGAAGGCAGCTCACCACTACCACCTCAAGGATGATTAGGATGGGCAATAAATGCAGGCTCAGTGATGCCCATATCCTATGATAAATAAAGAAGTATCAAAGTCAGTAGAAATGAGGAAAAGGGAAGATAAACGATTAGTTTATCCAAGATCAGCCATTTTATACCAGCAAGTCTTGGGAATGGGTCATCTGATTTGAGGTCATGGAACCCAATGGAATTCTTCAGAGAGGGAAAGAAAATTCTTCAACAAGTCAAACTCTTGCGTTTCTTAGTGGCCAAATTTGAAGAGATTTGTTCAACACTTAATTGATATATTAAAGCAGGTATATCTACAATATAAAATGTGGTTGCACTAAATGAGGGAAAGCAGGAGTAGAATTAAACTATTCGCAATTATTTAGCTTAACAAGTGCAGGACGCTCATTGTCACTAAGATTGACAGGATCTGATCATTTCACTCTGCCATGCCACTCCCTCCAGCCAAACATCCTTTGATGCTTCCCCATGCCCTAATGCTGAACCAACATCTTCCTCTAATGACTCTCCTGTCTTCCCTCATGCTTAGTTAGATTTCATCTCATCCACACGCTGTGTACCTTTGACAGTATTAAATATCTCCACATTGTCTTCCATCTTAGTCAACATTGTAACAAGTTCTCTTTCTTTCAGGTGTTATACCTTTTATTGTTTCCTTAAACTTCCATTGTTGTCATCTTATCAGAAACTCAATCTTTGAACTCGAGTTACAAATTACCAATTATCTCCAACTACCTTCAATCTTGTCGCTTCCCAAATCCATTGCTATCTTTCCTGGAAGTCCATGAATCTCACCTATCAGATCTTAGACTATCATGTACCAAAACAACTCTTATCACGTTTGAAATCCTCTGTGACCGTAAATAAAGGTAAGCTTTCTTCATTCATCCTTCTATCTGCAGCTTTTGATGTGGTTGACCTCCATATCCTCCTCCAAAGCCCCTCTGTCACACAGTTGAATGGTGCTGCTTTCACCTAATTCCATTCTTATCTAATCACAGCCAGAGAATCACTTACATGATTTGTTGTCACATGTACCTAAGTACAGTGAAAAGCTTTGTTTGCAATCACAAAGCAAGAACAACATTGTTTGAAGTTATTTGAAGTCCATTCATCAGTCTAATAATGGTAGAGAAGAAGTTGTTCTTGAACCTAGAACATAGAACAGTACAGCACAGAACAGGCCCTTCAGCCCACGATGTTGTGCCAACCATTGATCCTTATGTATGGTAAACCTAATGTACGAACCCTCAAATTTCTGTAACCATATGCATATCCAGCAGTCTCTTAAATATCCCCAATGACCTCGCTTCCACAACTGCTGCTGGCAACGCATTCCATGCTCTCTCAACTCTCTGCGTAAAGAACCCACCTCTGACATCCCCTCTATACTTTCCGCCAAACAGCTTAAAACTATGACCCCTCGTGTTAACAATTTCTGCCCTGGGGAAAAGTCTCTGGCTATCAACTCTATCTATGCCTCTCATTATCTTGTACACCTCAATTAGGTCCCCTCTCTTCTTTCTTTTTTTCAATGAAAAAAGTCCGAGCTCAGTCAACCTCTCTTCGTAACCTCCATTCCAGGCAGCATCCTGGTAAATCTCTGAACCCTCTCCAAAGCATCCACATCTTTCCTATAATAGGGTGACCGGAACTGGACACAGAATTCCAAGTGTGGTCTAACCAAAGTTTTATAGAGCTGCAACAAGATCTCACGGCTCTTAAACTCAATCCCCCTGTTAATAAAAGCCAAAACACCACATGCTTTCTTAACAACCCTGTTGATGTTTGTTCAAGCTTTTGTATCTACTGCCTGATGGAAGAGATTTTAGAAAAGCATTACTAAGGTGGGCAGTGTCTTTGATGATATTGGCAGCCTTTCCATGACAATGAGAAATGTAAAGTGAGAAGTGGCTTTAGCACTATTACCTCTGGTGTCCTCCAAGGAGCTATCCATGGCTTCCACCTATTTCTTAACTACTTCCTGCACCTTGATAACGTCATATGAAGGTGCAGCCTTACCTTTCACGTGCAGATAACTCACAGATCTACCTCACATTGCCTCTCGCAACTCTTTCACTCTTGCTGTATTATCAGACTCCTCATCCGACGTGTAATATTGTATGAGTAGAAATTTTCTGATTTATGTATTCAGAAGCCATTATCAATATCCTCTCCAAACTCTGTACACTACCCATCCCATCCTCCTTTCTGGCAACAATCTGAGAACAAGCCAATCTATTTGCAAATCTAGTGCTACATTTGACCGCATGATAAGCCCTTGTCCTCCTGTGCCTATTTTCACCTCATAACATCGCTCAATTTCATTCTCAACTCTTGTGCTGCTGAAACGCTCATCTGTCTCTCTCTTTCCCTGTAGCCTTGAATTTCAGGAGCACTGCTAACTGGCATGCCACAGTCTATCATCTAAAATTGAGGTCATCCAAAACTTTGCCCATTTAACTTGCAGAAAGTCCTATTCCCAATTATTCCTGTCCTTTATGATCAAGATTTGCTCTCAACCAAGCGGCATGTTGATTTTAAAATTCTCATCTTTGGTTTGAAATCCTTTCTTGTCATCAGCAATCCTACCTCTGTCCAATCTAACCCTGAGTTATGTACACTCTTCAAATCAGACCTATTGTGCATCCAAAAATTTAACTGTTCGCCATTAGAGTCCAAGTTTTCAGCAGCCTAGGGATATCTTTCTCACAACTCCTGTCTCGCTTCCTTACTTGCCCTCTTAAAATGTACTAGACGAATAAAATATGTTGAAAAGTCTCAGTAGGCCAAGCAGCACTTGTGGAGAGAAACAGAATTCGCATTTCTGGACAATAACCTTTCATCAGAACTCATGAAAGACAAAAATGTAAGAACCTTTAAATCAGTGGAAAAGGTGGGGAGATGTACAAGTTCATGTGCAAGGTTAAATGGTGACAGCAGAGAGTGGTATTGGATATAGTAAAGAAACAATGGTTGTGTCCAAATGGTGTGTGTCTAACCACAAAAAAAATCTAAATATAATGTAAAGGGACAAAGTAGGAAACCAAAAGAAGACCAAACAGTAGAGAAAAAAACTATTTTTAAGTGGGGAGCAAGACAAACGTAGACCTGCAATCAAAATCTACTGAATGGAGTGTTGAGTCCAAAAGACTCTGGCAAGTCAAATGATAAGGTTCTGTTCCTCCAGCTAGTGTTGAAATTCATTAGAACTGTAGCAGGCTATGGACAGAAATCAGCATAGAAGCAAGAGGCGACTGATAATAGCTTCCCAATACTTAATCAAATAAAATTTCTGCTCATCCAGTATTACACATCAATCAAAGAGTCTGATAATTTGCTAAAATGACAAGCTCAAAGTGATGCTTATGGGCTCAATGAAGATGTTCCAAAAGCTGTCACCCAGTTCGCGTTTGGTCTCCTTGATGGATAAGACATCAAGTTTAGTTGGACAGAACACTTCAAAGAACTTAAAACAGCAATATAATCATAGGTAAGGACATGTTTGATGAAATCCCCCCCATTCTCTACCAAGGAAGATCTGTTGAGATAATTGCTAAACTTTTCTTCTGCCGATCTACACAATCATCTTTTACACTCTCCAGAAAAAGAGGCCAGAAGAAGGTTCAGTTCAGAAGAAAAGATGCATGATAGAAGGCCAGTTTAGTTTTGGTCATCACCAGGTCACCATAGCCAAAACAAAACCTTAAGCTATTTTAGCAGTCCCAAAAGAGAAGCTTGAAAAAAACCCTGAGCTTTCTTAGAGTTCAGTGAGTTAATTTGTGACTGTCTCAGGAAGAGAAAGCATTACATCTGGTGAATGTGCAGAAAGCTGCTGAAAGAAAATGCTTGCAATCCCTTCAGATGAATAAAAAATTAAAAAGAGTGAAGATAGGAGTGCTACTTAACCAGGGTTGAATGTCTGTAAAGGATATTGCTGGGGAAAATGGTTGAATTTTTTTTGCTGTGTATAAAAACAATAACATCTTTCTCTTATACATATAGCTTTATTTTATTTTTCTTTTGTGTAGTAAACCTTTTATTGTTAAAAGTACATTGGCAGCATCTTGTGAATGTGTTCAGTGCCTGATCAATTGGTAACTAAATTACAAAAATAAAAATTATTGTCTATCAAAGAAGATTTCACTCGAGGATCTAACTTGTTCAGTATTATTGTCACCAAAGATGATGATACTTTTACTTGGAAGAAGTTTTTGAGCCTTGTCTTTTCATCTCCTAACTTCTTGATGTTCAAGAATTATGTCATCTACTGTTGCACAGAAAGGTGCCATAGAGAAGGGATATAGTGCTAGGCCGACTGAAGATCATCAAAACCTACTCCTTCTCTGACTTGATATTTCATGTAACTTATCATGTAACCTCTGTAGTGAAGCACCTTGGGATATTTAATTACATTAAAGGTGCTATCTCAATATAAGTTATCATTTCTATTCCTTTCTTAATTGAAGATTTATTTCCTCTTTGTAGACTCATGTAAAGCGTGGAGACCACATGAAAGGAGCAAGGATGCTCATCCGAGTTGCAAATAACATCAGCAAGTTTCCATCTCGTAAGTGTCACGTGTGAGTTAAAAAGGAACAGTCACATGCCACAGCTTATAATTTTTAATATAAGTCCAAATCTTTCATTATTACAAATTGTTAATAATATGCTGAGGTAGGCTAAATTGTATAATTTTCAGTTGCAGTACAATAAGGCATATATCCTCAATTAAATGAAATGTTATGGCTTTCACATGAATTTTAGAAAGCCTATGACAAAGTACTGCATAAAATGCTGGTTAACAGAATTGAGGTTCATGGGATAGAAGGGTCAAAATTGGTTTGGTGAAGAAAATGACTGAAGGTTGGTTGGCAATGGTGTTCACCAAAATACAATGCGAGGACCACTGTTGCTTATGTTTTGTTTTATTTACTGGTGAGACATAGATATCGCTGACAGGGCCAGCATTTATTTCCCATTCCTAATTACACTTGAAGGTGAACTGTCCTCTTGAATTGCTGCAGTCCATGTGCTGTTGGTACACCAACTATGCTATTAGGGAGGGAATTCCAGGGTTTTGACCCAGTGACAGTAAAGGAACAGCAATATATTTACAAATCAATAGTGATGGATTGGAGGGGAACTTGCAAATGGTCATGTTCCCATTTATCTGCTGTCCTTGTCCTTCTAGATGGTATAAGCAATTAGTTGGATTTTGAAAATTATAGTAAAATTTGCTGATGATTCCAATTTTTGGAGATGTGATTGACAGAATTATACCAATTGAATGTAACAGGTCATGGACAGGCTAACAGAATGAGCAGGCAGGTGGAAAATGGAATTTAATACAGAAGAATGTGAGGTGATGTACTTTGGCAGATAAATGTGGAAAGACAACGTACACTACATAGCACAGTTCTAAAAAGCATACAAGGACAAAGGAGTTTGGGGGTTCATGTGGACAGATCTTGAAGGTTTCAGTACATGCTGAGAGATCAGTTAAGAAAGCATGTGGAATCTTATAGGAGAAAGTGAGAACTGCAGATGCTGGAGATCAGAGTTGAAAATGTGTTGCTGGAAAAGCGCAGCAGGTCAGGCAGCATCCAAGGAGCAGGAGAATCGACGTTTCGGGCATGAGCCCCTCTTCAGGAATGAGGAAAGTGTGCCAAGCAGGCTAAGATAAAAGGTAGGGAGGAGGGACTTGGGG
>NC_057710.1:97638612-97644283 GCF_004010195.1 Chiloscyllium plagiosum | reverse complement strand
GGATCCCTTGGAGCCTTGGAGGGAAGTAAGGGGGGGAAGTGTGGGCGCAAGTTTTGCATTTCTTGCGGTTGCAGGGGAAGGTGCCGGGAGTGGAGGTTGGGTTGGTGGGGGGTGTGGACCTGACGAGGGAGTCACGGAGAGAATGGTCTTTTCGGAACGCTGATAGGGGAAGGGAGGGAAATATATCCCTGGTGGTGGGGTCCGTTTGGAGGTGGCGGAAATGACGACGAATGATACCGTCGTGGAATCTTGGGCTACATAAGTAGAGGTATTGAGTACAAAAGCAGAATGAAGTTGAATGAAGCAGTGGTTAAAGCTATGATTAGGCCATCATTAGAATATTTTGCCCAGTTCTGGCACCACAGAAGGGTCCTTGAGAGGATGCAGTGGAGATTTACTATGATGGTTTCAGATGTGAAGAATTTTAGGTAAAGGGATTGCATAAAAGTGACAGAACCATAACAGGTTTCGATAAAGTTGACAAAAAAAAGCTGTTCTGTTAACACGTGGTACAAGGAACAAGGTACATAGATTTAAGATGTTGAACATGAGATGCTGGAAGAATGTAAGAGAACATATTTACACAGTGAATGATAACGACATAGAACCTAATATTTATAATCATTTCAAAAGGAAATTAGAGAGAGATCTGATTAGACTGCTTTACGAACAACAATAGGAACAACATTAGGCCTTTAGGCCCTTTGAATCTGCTGTGCTATTCAATAAGATAATGACTGATCTGATTATAAGCTCAACTATGCGTTCTTGCATACCGCAGATATTCTTCCATCCTCTCGGTAACTAATAATCTACCCATCTCTGCTTGAAAAAGATTTAAATGTCAAAATCCTGAAATTCCCTCCCTAATGGCATTGTGGGTGTACCTACAGTGCATGGAGTGCAGCTGTTCAAACAGCAGCTCACTGCCATCTTCTCAGTGGCAACTAGAAATGGGCAATAAATGCCAGCCCAGCCAGTAACACCCATGTCCCACGAATGAAGATAAAAACTTCGCTGAACTGCTTCCAAGGATTAACGTCTTTCAGTAAGTACCGTGATCAGTACTGCATGCCATACTCGAGATGTGGTCTCACCAATGCCCCATATAATTAAATTGTAACTCCTTACTCTTGCATTCATTTTTCCTCGCAATAAAACATAATATTCCATTAGTTTTCCTGATTACTTGCTGAATCTACTTACTAACCTTCTGTGATCCAGATTTCTCTGCAACTTCTATTAAGGTAATATGTTTCACTTTTATTCTTCTTGCCAAAATACACACTTCCATACATTCTCACATTATATTCCATTTGTCAGATCTTTGCCCATTCACCTCTTCCTTTGTAAACTTCTTATATCCTCTTCACAGCTCACCTGTCTTTGTCTCATTAGCAAATTGATCTGCCATATCTTTGGTTGCTTCATCCAAATCATTTAAATTAACTGTAAAGAGTTTAGACCCAGCACTAATTACAATACTTGTAACGTCTTGCCACCTGAAAAAGACCCACTTATTCCTACCCCATGCTTCCTCTTAGCCAATCTTCTATCCATGCCTGTACCTGAAATCCAATATCATGAGATTTTACTTTCAACAATACTGTTTGTCACACCTTATGAAATGCCATCTGAAGATCTAAGTACAGAACATTTTCAAAGAACACCAATAAATTAGTTAAAGATGATTTTCCTTTAACAAAGCAATGTTGGCTATGCCTGCTTAGCTTGAATGTTTCCAAGTTCCCGATTATAGCGCCTTTAATAATATCTTCTGTCATTTTTCCTATGACAAATGTTAAGCTAATTGGCCTGTAGTCCTGATTTCTGCATCCTTCCCTTTTTGAATAAAAAGAGGTATATTAGCTATTTTCTAATCAATAGGAGCTTACATTGAATCAAATTATTTTTGGAAAAACTTTACAGACATCCATGGACTCTGAGGCATAGCAGCCTATTCTGTGCTGCTAAGATTATAGGAACATTTAGGCATTTTATTTCAGCCATTTACACCATTTCTTTGATTTTAACTTCACCAGAATACCAATGTTTGGGAGAACCTAGGACCAGTTACTTTTCTAATGAAGTCAACATTTTCATCGTGGCAAATTTTAAAGAAAACAATAGAGATTCCCTTGTATAAATCTGGATTGATACTCGACTACGTATTTTGCTTTGTTTCATGTGCTTATTCATTCTAGGATGGCCATGTGTGAAAGGCATTTTATGCAATTAGTGACTAGGCACTTTATGCCTCTTAGTTACATTAACTAGGTGTGGCTCAAAATTTCCAACATCAAACAAATTCCTTCAGAAAATCTATCTCTAAACCATAAATTTAAAAAATCTTGTTTTCCTGTATCATCTTCAGCCCTTTTGTATACTATTAAAAAATACACCTGGACATTGGTTAATATTCCACAGGGAAATGCTTAGAGTCTGGACATATTCTAAAATGCCCACTAAAGTAAAAGAACACCCAATTTTTCATTCCTTTTGTAGGTTCAGCATCTTGTAACCATAAAAGAAATACAATTTGTAATTTCTACAATGCCTTTCATGACTTCCATATCTCCCAAGGTACTTTACATCCAGTGAAAAACTGTTGAATTATAGCCACCATTAGAAATTTTCTCATCTCCCTGTTCAGATGTTCAGACATGTTATTAGACACTTCTGGAGCAGGTGGGACTTGAATCTAAGCCTCATGGCTCAGATGTAGGGGCACTACCACTGCGCACCACCCTCCTCCCTCCCCCCCCCCCCCCCCCCCCCCCAACCCCGAAAATGGACATTGTTGCGCTGAAGAATATGCAGCAGTCAGTTTGCACACAGCAAACTGCTTGCAGTCATTATGACCAGATAATCTGTTTCTGTGATGTTGATTGAGGAATAAGTAATGGAGAAAGTGAGGACTGCAGATGCTGGAGATCAGAGCTGAAAAATGTGTTGCTGGAAAAGCGCAGCAGGTTAGGCAGCATCCAAGGAGCAGGAGAATAGACGTTTCGGGCATAAGCCCTTCTTCAGGAATAAATAATGACCCGGCACCAAATGTAATGGCCCTGCAACTCAAAGTAAATCCGTCTTATAGAGCAGATGAAGCTTCAATTTAGTGTAAATGCTTAAAAGGCAGAACATCCAAGAGTGTAGCACTCTCGCAGTATTATATTGGAATATCTACCTGGACTTTTGAACTCAATCTGATAACCATTTGACCAGAAGTGACATTACCTCAGCACCATAGCTATGAGGGAAAGATCAGTTAATCATACCATGGTGTAACTAGTGTACACGATCATTTCATCCATTCACTCAGCCACAAACACCCTGGATAAAGTGTTAAATAACATTTCACAAAACGGAGCTTAGATTGCATGATATTTCTGCATGACATCATGAATCATCCTAGTTTTAACATTTTGAATTCAAAGACAACTTCAATCTGACAACTTCCAGATACATGAAACCAGATTAAGAATAAAAGCATCAATAGCTCTGAGTCTTTATCTCATCTGTTTATAGATTTTGATTGTTATGATAAATTTATGGAATTGGAAAACGGTTGCAGCATCATAATCATAAAGCAGGTATAACAGTATCTGTTTCATTTGCTGCTAAAGTTGTTTATTTCTTATACTTGCAATTTTTTTTTCAGACATTGTGCCCATTCTAACGTCAACAGTAATTGAATGTCACCGAGCAGGGTTAAGGAATTCTGCCTTTAGTTTTGCTGCTATGCTGATGAGACCGGAATACAGAAACAATATTGATCCAAAGTACAAGAAAAAGATAGAAGCTATGGTTAGGTAAGCATTGGCTTCAAAGTGTCAACTTTGAAAATCTTCAGAAGTTTTCACATAACTGTGGTTGTGGCCATTAGTATATTGCATCTTATTTAAAATGCCAAATTAAAACAGTCACTCCTAAATAAGGCAAAACCCACTGAGTATTACATTAGTCTAAATAGACAATCTTACTAAGATTGCCAACTATGATTAAATCTGTTCTTGGAGCTTTATTGCCCTATACTCCAGTCATACAGGAGTTGACGAACACCTCCATCCTTGTGACGCACTGCCTTCATCCGCCTGTTAGATAGCGACAGCATTCATTATCCAATTGGATAATGCTTTACTGTTAACCAGACAGCATACTTTCTCCAATTTTCAATATTTTTAATATGGTAGGGAGAAATGTTTAATGATTATTATTTAAATAATCTGACATTGCTCTCTTTCTCAATTATAGAACAGTATAGCACAGGAACAGACACTTTGTTCACCATGTCTGCAGCAATGATGCCCTTCTAAACTAATCCACCTGGCTGCACCTGGTCTGTATTTCTCTATTCTCTGCCTGTTCATATGCCAGTCTAAAAGCCTCTTAAACATTGCTGTTGTATCTGCTTCTATCACTTTTCCTGGCAGTGTGTTCCAGGTACCTACCACCTTATGTGTTTAAAAAAAACTTGCCTCACATCTTTCCTTTAAACCTATGCCTCGTAGTATTTGACATTTTCACCCTGAGAAAAAGACTCAAATAATCCACCCAATCCATGCCTCTCATAATTTATATACTTTTGTCAGGTCACCCCTCAGCCTCTGTTGAAAATAATCAGTTTGTCCAACCTCTCCTTATACCTATAACACTCCAATTCAGGCCACATCCTGGTCAGCCTCTTTTGCATCCTCCTCAAAATCTCCACATCCTCCCTTTAGTACGGGGCCAGAACTGCACACTATATTCCAAATGTGACCTGAGCAAATTCTTACACAGCTGCAAAATGATTTGCCAACTTTTATACTCCATTCCCAGACTGATGAAGGCAAGCATGCTGTATGCCTTTTTCAATACCTTGTCCACTAGGATTGCCACTTTCAAGGAGCTATCGACTTGCACCTAAAGATCCATCTGTATACCAATGCTTCTCAGGGTGCTACCAATTACTGTATAGTTTCCTGTTGCATTTGACTTCCCAGAATGCATCACCTCATACTCATTCAGATTAAACTCCACCTGCCTTTTTCAGCCTAACTTTCCAGCTGATATAGATCCTGTTGTATCCTTTGATAACCTTCCTCACTATCCATAACTCCAACAATCTACATGTCCTCTACAAACCTGCTAATCAGAACAGTCATTTTCAACCAAATCCTTTATGTAAATGACAAACAACAGAGGTCCCAGCACTGATCCTCATGGAATACCAAAGGACACAGACCTCCAGTTAGCTAGACCCTAGAGAGGATTAGAGTCATTGTACAGCACGGAAACAGACCCTTCAGTCCAACTCTTCCGTGCCAACAGGATAGTCTAAATTAATCTAGTCCCATTTGCCAAGACTTGGCCAATATCTCTCTAAGGAGGAGAAAGTGAGGTCTGCAGACGCTGGAGATCAAAGCTGAAACTTTATTGCTGGAACAGCACAGCAGGTCAGGCAGCATCCAGGGAACAGGAGATTCGACGTTTCGGGCACATGCCCTTCTTCAGGAATGAGCAGAGAGTGTTCAGCAGGAGAAGATAAAAGGTAGGGAGGAGGGACTTGGAGGAGGGGCGTTGGAAATGTGATAGGTGGAAAGAGGTCAAGGTGAGGGTGATAGGTCGGAGTAGGATGGAGGCGGAGAGGTCAAGAAGAAGACTACAGGTCAGGAAGGCAGTGCCGGGCTGG
>NC_057710.1:97632845-97638571 GCF_004010195.1 Chiloscyllium plagiosum | reverse complement strand
AGGTCAGGATCACGGTGAAGCAGACTGGGATCACATTTAATTAGGTCAGGATCACAGTGAACCAGACTGGGATCACGGATAGTTAGGTCAGGATCACGGTGAAGCAGACTGGGATCACATTTAATTAGGTCAGGATCACAGTGAACCAGACTGGGATCACGGATAGTTAGTCTCCTCCGACCTATCACCCTCACCTTGACCTCTTTCCACCTATCACATTTCCAACGCCCCTCCTCCAAGTCCCTCCTCCCTACCTTTTATCTTCTCCTGCTGAACACTCTCTGCTCATTCCTGAAGAAGGGCATGTGCCCGAAACGTCGAATCTCCTGTTCCCTGGATGCTGCCTGACCTGCTGTCCTGTTCCAGCAATAAAGTTTCAACCAATATCTCTCTAAACCCTTCCTATTCATGTACCCATCTAGGTGTCTTTTAAATGTTGTAATTGTACCAGCCTCAACGACTTCCTCTGGTTGTTCATTCTATTCAAACACCACCCTGTGTGCAAAAAGGTTGCCCCTTAGGTCCCTTGTAAATCTTTCCCCTCTCAACCAGTTCTGGACTCCCCTACCCTAGGGAAAAGACCTTGTCTATTTACTCTATCCATGCCCCTCAGCCTCCAGTGCTCCAGGGAAAACAGCCCCAGCCTATTCAGCCACTCCCTATCGCTCAAACACTCCAACCCTGGCAACATCTTTGTAAATCTTTTCCGAACCCTTTCAAGTTTCACAACACCCTTCCGATATGAGGGAGACCAGAACTGCACACAATATTACAAAAGTGGCCTAACCTATGTCCTGTACAGACACAACATGACCTCCCAACTCATTTACTCAGACCAATAAAGGAAAGCATACTAAATGCCTTCTTCATTATCCTATCTGCCTGTGACTACACTTCAAAGGAAATGTGAACCTGCACTCCAATGTCCCTTTGTCCAGTAACACTGCTAGGACCTTGCCATTAAGTATATAAGTCTGGCCCTGATTTGCATTTCCAAAATGCAGCACCTCACATTTATCTAAATTAAAATCCATCTGCCGCTCATTAGCCCATCTGATCAAGATCCCAGTATGCTCTGAGGTAACCTTCATTGCTGTCCACTACACATCAAGTTTTGGTGTCATCCGCATCCTTACTAACTACACCTCCTAAGTTCACATCCAAATTACTTGCATAAATTACAAAAAGCCTCCTGTCTGAAAAGCTACCCTCCACCATCCCCCTCTGACTGCTGTATCCAAAAGGCTAGTTCTCCCTATTATTCCATGTGATCTAATCTTGCTAACCTGCTTGCCATCACTGTACTTCCCAAGTCCTCTCCTCTACCCTGAATCTCTTCAGCCACGTCCTCAAGAGGACTCGTTACTACAGCCACATGTCCTTCCTCAGTACCTGCCTACAGAACCGTCTGAATCCACATGGACTCCTGATCATGTTCAGACCAACCCAAGTTCAAGTTTGGACTTGAACAGGATACCCAGTACTTACCTTTTTTTCTACACCCACCAACACCATTGCCCCATGGCTGAACACTTCAACTCCCCCTCCCACTCAGTCAAGGATATGCAGGTCCTGGGCCTTCACCACCAAACTTACCACCCAACTCCTGGAGGAGAAACACCTCATATTCCACCTTGGAACCCTGCAACCACACGGGATAAATGTGAATTTCAATAGCTTCCTCATTCCCCCTCCCCTCACATTATCCAGTAGGTAAAAACAAGGACTGCAGATGCTGAAAACCAGATTCTAGATTAGAGTGGTGCTGGAAAAGCACAGCAATTCAGGCTGCATCCAAGGAACAGGAAAATCGTGTTTCGGGCAAAAGCCCTTCATCAGGAATAAAGGCAGAGTGCCTGCAAGGTGGAGAGATAAATGAGAGGAGGGTGGGGGGGGGAGAGGAGATAGGTGAATGGGGGTGGGGATGGAGGTGATAGGTCAGGGAGGAGGATGGAGTGGATAGGTGGAAAGGAAGATAGGCAGGTAGGACAAGTCATGGGGACAGTGCTGAGCTGGAAGTTTGGAGCTGGGGTGAGGTGGGCGAAGGGGAAATGAGGAAACTAGGGAAGTCCACATTAATGCCCTGGGGTTGAAGTGTTCCGAGGCGGAAGATGAGGCGTTCTTCTTCCAGGCATCGGGTGGTGAGGGAGCAGCGGTGAAGGAGGCCCAGGACTTCCATGTCCTCGGCTGAGTGGGAGCGGGAGTTGAAATGTTGGGCCACAGGGCGGTGTGGTTGATTGGTGCGGGTATCCTGGAGATGTTCCCTAAAGCACTTTGCTAGGAGACGCCCAGTCTCCCCAATGTAGAGGGGGCCGCATCGGGAGCAACGGATACAATAAATGATATTGGTGGATGTGCAGGTAAAACTTTGGATGTGGAAGGCTCTTTTGGGGCCTTGGATGGAGGTGAGGGAGGAGGTGTGGGCACAGGTTTTGCAATTCCTGTGGTGGCAGAGAAAGGTGCCAGGACAGGAGGGTGGGTTGTTGGGGGGCGTGGACCTGACCAGGTAGTCAGAAATATATCCCTGGTGGTGGGGTCTGTTTGGAGGTGGCGGAAATGTCGGCGGATGATTTGGTGTATGCGAAGGTTGGTAGGGTGGAAGGTGAGCACCAGGGGCGTTCTATCCTTGTTATGGTTGGAGAGGTGAGGTCTGAGAGTGGAGGTGCGGGATGTGGACGAGATGCGTTGGAGGGCATCTTTAACCACATGGGAAGGGAAATTGCACTCTAAAAAAGGAGGCCATCTGGTTTGTTCTGTGGTGGAACTGGTCCTCCTGGGAGCAGATACGGCAGAGGCGGAGGAATTGGGAATACGGGATGGCATTTTTGCAGGAGATAGGGTGGGAAGAGGTGTAATCCAGGTAGCTGTGGGAGTCAGTGGGTTTTTAAAAAAAAATGTCAGTGTCAAGTCAGTAGTCATTAATGGAGATGGAGAGGTCCAGGAAGGGGAGGGAGGTGTCAGAGATGGTCCAGGATGGAATGTGTTGGTGAATGTGTTCCACCCTGACCTTAAATTTACCTGGACCATACTCCTACTGCCTTTATACGGTTCTAAGGATTCAGTCGATCTCTGCTGGTCTATAACTGATATATGCTTCCTCCTTTTTCTTAACCAAAACCTCAATTTCTCTAGTCATCCAGCATTCCCTACATCTACCAGCCTTTCCTTTCACCCTAACAGGAACATACTGTCTCTTGGACTCTTAGTATCTCATTTTTGAATGCATCCCATTTTCTAGCCATTCCTTTACCTGCGAAAATCCACACCAATCAACTTTTGAAAGTTCTTGTATAATACTGTCAAAATTGGCCTTCCTCCAATTTAGAACTTCAACTTGTAGACCCTGTCTATCCTTTTCCCTCACTATTTTAAAACTAATAGAATTATGGTCGCTGGCCCCAAAGTGCTCCCCCACTGTCACCTCGGTCACTTGCCCTGCTTTATTTCACAATAATAGGTCAGGTTTTGCACCTTCTGTAGTACGTACATCCACATACTGAATTAGGAAAATTTATTCTTGTACACATTAAACAAATTCCTCTCCATCTAAACCCTTCACACCATGGCAGTCCCAGTCTGTGTTTGGAAAGTTAAAATCCCCTTCCATAACCACCCCATTATTCTTACAGACAACTGAGATCTCCTTACAACTTTGTTCAATTTCCCACTGACTATTAGGGGAATCTATAGTACAATCCAGATAAGGTAATCATCCCTTTCTTATTTTTCAATTCCACCCACAATTTCCCTTGACATATTCCAAGTAATATCCTCCCTAAGTACAGCTGTAATGCTATCCCTAATCAAAAACGCCATTCCCCCTCCTCTCTTGTCCCCTTCTCTATCCTTCCTATAGCATTTGTATCCTGGAACATTAAGCTACCAGTGCTGTCCATCCCTGAGCCACATCTCTGTAATTGCTGTGATATCTCAGTGCCATGTTCCTAACCATGCCCTGAATTCATCTGCCTTCCCTGTTAGGCCCCTTGCATTGAAATAAATGCAGTTTAATTTACCTCATTCTCTGGTTTGTTCCTGCCTATCCTGACTCTTTGACTTGCTCCTTTTTCTAACTGTACTAGTCTGAGTGTCTTTCCTCATTATGTCCCTGCGTCCCACCTCACCACTTTACTGGTTTAAATCCTCTCGAGCACTCAAGCAAATCTCTCTGCCAGTATGTTAGTCCCTTCCCCTTCCACTTCAGGTGCAATCTGTTCTTCTTGTACAAGTCATTTCTACCCCAGAAGAGATTCCAATGATCCAGAAATGTGAACCCTTCTCCCCTGCACCATCTCCTCAGCCACATACTCATCTGCTCTATCCTCCTATTCCTACTGTCACTAGCTCATAGTACTGTGAGTAATCCAGATATTACTACTCTCAAGGACCTCCTTTTTAAATTCCTTGCTAACTTCCTACATTCTCTCTTCAGAATCTCATCCTTTTCCCTTCCTATGTCATTAGTTCCAATGTACACAACAGTCTCCTGCTGGTCTCTCTCCTCTTTGAGAATATTCTGCACTATATCTGAGATATCCTTGATCCTGGCACTAGGGATATAACACACCATTCTGATTTCTCACTGTCAGCCACAGAAATGTCTGTCTGTGCCTCCGACTAGGGTGTCCTCTAAGACTTGGAACCTGACATACCCTTCATTACATTAGAGCTAGTCTCGGTACCAGAAACTTGGCTGTTGTGCTACATTCCCCTGAGAATCCATCACCCCCTGCCTTTTCCAAAACTGCATACTTGTTTGAGATGGGGATAGCCACAGGAGACTCCTGCACTACCTGCCTCCCTCTCCTACCTTTCCTGGCAGTAACCCATCTACCTGACTGTATCTGTGGTTTTTCTCCCTTCCTATACCTGCCATCCATCACACCCCCTTGCTCCTGTAAATTCCTCATTGGCTCAAACTGCCGCTCCAACAGATCAATTTCATCTGATAGGATTCGCAACCACACACTTACTACAGATGTAATCATCAGTAATATGGAAATTCTCCCTAATCTCCCACATCTGACCGGAAGAGCACATCAATCTACTCAAGGCTATCTTTGCACCTTAACAATCTACAAGAAATAGCACAGTCTTACTGCTCTAAAAAACCCTGGTCTGGGCTAACTTAGTACCTATGTTTGATATTTTTAAATTTTAATCAAGAGACAGATCTCAATAAAACATAACCAAAAATAACCTGCTCTACTCACCACTTAACAGCAAGGTTACACTTAAAAGTCAAGCATTTGTGAAGGGTAGGTCTTGCCTTACAAGTCTTATTGAATTCTTTGAGGAGGTGACCAAGCATGTGGATGAGGATAGAGCAGTGGATGTAGTATACATGGATTTTAGTAAGGCATTTGATAAGGTTCCCCATGGTAGGCTTATGCGGAAAGTCAGGTGGCATAGGATAGAGGGAAATTTGGCCAATTGGATAGAAAACTGGCTAACCGGTCGAAGTCAGAGAGTGGTGGTAGATGGTAAATATTTAGCCTGGAGCCCAGTTACAAGTGGAGTCCCGCAGGGATCAGTTCTGGGTCCTCTGCTGTTTGTAATTTTTATTAATGACTTGGAAGAGGGAGTCGAAGGGTGGGTCAGTAAATTTGCAGACGATATGAAGATTGGTGGAGTTGTGGATAGTGAGGAGGGCTGTTGTCGGCTGCAAAGAGACTGAGATATGATGCAGAGCTGGGCTGAGGAGTAGCAGATGGAGTTCAACCCTG
>NC_057710.1:97621279-97632544 GCF_004010195.1 Chiloscyllium plagiosum | reverse complement strand
CAACAGAGTTTTACAAGGGGACATAAATTTAAGGTGAAGGGTGGAAGGTATAGGGGAGATGTCAGGGGTGGGTTCTTTACCCAGAGAGTGGTGGGGGCATGGAATGCGCTGCCTGTGGGAGTGGTAGAGTCAGAATATTTGGTGACCTTTAAGCGGCAATTGGATAGGTACATGGATGGGTGCTTAAGCTAGGACAAATGTTCGGCACAACATCGTGGGCCGAAGGGCCTGTTCTGTGCTGTATTGTTCTATGTTCTATGTTCTATTTATGTGCTCCTGTGCTGTGAGCTCTCCCACACACGTTCCTCCAAGGTCACCTGTGAATTTTGCTGTTTGTTAATTTTTCTTAGACATACTGATGTCGAGAAATACTTGAACTCAAACAGCAAATGCAGTAGCTGTGCAGATTCACTGCTCTGTCAGACAGCAATGCATTTCTCTCTCTCTGCCACCATGTGGTCACTACCTTGTTCATTTCCTCATTTTAAAGTGCCGTTGTTTTGGTTTTTTCTGTCCCTGAAGTTCCAAAACAATGCAACAGTGTATAATAGTAATTACTACTCATGGAATTCAAGGAAATCATCTCCAACACCTAAAATACTTCAAAAAAGGAGCAGCTCTTACAGCCACAATTTTTCCCATCCTCCATCTTGGATTACCCAGAATCCTAGCCCAAAACCCTCCACAACTATCATCTATCTTGTATGAATAAGCCTATTATGTATTCAATTTACCAACTAATTGTGGATCCTATGTGACTTAATAGTCTAGCCTACCATGAGCAACCTTGCCAAATCCTTTAGTAAAGTCAATATACACTATGTCCACTGTCTAACCTCATCAATCATCTTCGTCACTTCCTCAAAAACTCAAATTTGAGAGGCAAGACCTCCCCTGCAGAAAGCCATGCTGACTGTCCTTAATAAGTCCTTTTATTTCCAAATGTAAGTAAATCCTGTCCCTAAGAATCTTCCCCAACAATTTCCCTACCACTGATATGAGAATCATCAGCCTCTAATTTCCTAGATTATTCAGTTGCCTTTCTTAAATATTGGATATTCCCCAGCCTTCTAGGACTTCATTTGTGGCTGAAGAGAATACAAAGATCTCCATCAAGGCCCCAGCAATCTCTTCCCTTGCCTCAACTTTCGATTTCTCTTGTCATCCAGGCTTCCCAAATCTTGCCACCCTTATCTTTCATCCTGGGCAAAAGTGAGGACTGCAGATGCTGGAAACCAGAGTCTAGATTAGAGTGGTGCTGGAAAAGCACAGCAGGTCAGGCAGCAGCTGAGGAGCAGGAAAAATCGACGTTTCAGGCAAAAGCTCTTCATCTTTCATCCTGTCAGGAACATGCTGGTCCTGAACACCAATCAGCTGGCATTTAAGACACCCACATGGCCAGTGTAGATTTACTGTCATATAGCGCCACCAATCTAATTTCTCCAGTTCATGCCTAATACTATTGTAATTAGCCTTCCCCGAATTTAACACACTCATCTGAGAATCAGTCTTATCTATAACTATATTAAAACTTACGGAATTATGATCACTGTTCCCAAAACACTTGCCCACTGAAAATTTGATCGCCTGGCCATTTATTTCCCAATGCAAGATCTAGAATGGCCTCTTCCCTCATTGTACTATTTATATATTGTTTTAAGAAACCCTCCTGAATGCACCTAACAAATTCTGCACATCTAAGCCCTTGGCAATAAGGGAATCCCAGTAAATATAATGGAAGTTAGAATAACCCACTACGACAACCCTATTATTTTGTAGATTTTTTCATGATCTGTCTACATATCTATCTCCCATTGACTATTGGGAAGCCTAGAGAATAACGCCATCATAGTGACTGCACCTTTCTTATTCCTGAATTCTACCCATATGTCCTCACTGGATGAGCCCTCCAAGATATCCTGTTAGTGCAGCTGTGACATTCTGTTTAATCAGAAATGCAAACCTCCCACCCGTTTTACATCCCTATCATGCTTGAAACATCTAAACACTTGAAAGTTGAGCTGTCAGTCATGCCCTTTCTCAACCAAGTTTCTGTAATGGCTACCACATCGTAGTTCCATGTAATAATCCAGACGGTAAGCTCATCTGCCTTACCTGTTGTATTCCTTGGGTGAACATTCCATTGGTTTTCCTGATTTCCTGCTGCACCTTTTGTGCTTAGAGACTAAAACCTGCAGATATTGGAAGAACACAGCAAGCTCGGCAGGATCAGGAGAATGAAGAAGTCAATGTTTCGGGTATAACCTTCCTTCAGGAATGTGCTAGCTTTCTGTGTTTCATGCACAGCTACCTCGAAGTCTGTTTGTGTTGCAGCTTTCTACAGTTTTTCTCCATTTAAATAAAAACATTCATTTGTTCTCCCTTCCAAAATGAACAACTTCACAATTTGCCAACTTTTTGCCAATTTACTTAGCCTATTAGTTTCTCTAAACTGTTTGTATCCCTCTCGCAATCTGCTATTCCACCTATTTTTGTGTCATCTATAAACTTGGCTACAGTACATTTACTTTCTTCCTTCAAGTCAATAACATAGATTGTAAACAGTTCAGTCCCAGACTAATCCCTGTGGAACCCCACCTGTCACTGGTCACCAACCTGAAAAAGAGAACCTTATTTTCACTCAGTGTTTCCTATTTGAGCAGCATGAGAGCTTAGAGTTGCAAAGATAATGGAGATATCCCAGTTTGGTGGTAATGGTAGAGTGGGGATATGTAATGAGGTTACAGATTATGCTTGAACACATCTTCTGCTGCTGACAACCCACAATCCCTCTTGGATTTGAGTTGCAACATCTATTCGGTAGATTTTTCCCTCTTATTGATTGTCTCACTACCTGCCATAGACTCAGTCAAGCTACAAGCTGAAATCGACAAGCAAACTGGTTAGGGAACTACAAACTCTGTGCTATCAAATGTTTAAAATAAACCAGTCTGGCCTTTAATGTGGTCTGACCAAACATTCTTATCTACACTTTAACAGCAGAATAATATTTTGTTCCTAGTTTTCAACTGATGTTTTTAGTGATTTTGGTTGAAGGAGATACATTACTTAAAATCAAATGATTGGCGAGTGGCCCTTTTATGTCCACCTGCTTGAGTGGTCATCTGCTTCAGTGCTAACAAAGTTGAACTCGAACCAAAGTTATTAGTGAGGCTACTTTTCTGGATTAGACTGTTTGCATGATTATTTACAGATCCAACTAGAAGTTTGAATAGGTGCTAATGGTATGAATGTAAAATCACGTATTGGTCAAGCATAAAGGATCTTCTTCCTGCCTCTTTGTACTGCACAGTGCATGGCTCTCTATTTTTGGTCAGTAACTAAAAGTGGCATGCACCTACTGTAAAGCTGTAAATATGTCACTTCCACAAATCATCTGCAAGTTTCTGCCTGTTTCAGATTTTTACTTGTTAGTCTTGTCTGTTTGCCCATTACAAATGTACACCGTCATAAAGTTATTGAAATCTGGCAATGTATGAAGATGAAGTCCATTGTGCATTACATGGTTTGTTCTTTAAGATATTATTTTCTGTGATTAGCACTAAAGAACTGTAAATATTTGTGAGCATGTTAGGTAATATATTGTTAGATCTCCTGTGGTATTGCCATGGATAAAGTTGAGTGAGAAGTGGTTTTAAGGTGGGGTAAAGAAGCTTTATATGAGGGCTCAAAACAGAAGAAAAACTTACTTGTTACAAAAGTTTACAATGGAAAATAAACTTGCAATGTTTTTGACCAGGCGTCCTGACCAATCAGAAGTGGAAGAGTTTACTTCGCCTTGTCCATACTGTGCTTTTCAGTTGCCAGAGTGTGAGCTGCTCTGTTCAGGTTGTAAAAACAATCTGCCTTACTGCATTGTTACTGTGAGTATCAAAACAATGGCTGGAGCATTTCTAATAGGAGGCAAAATTCCTTTTCAAATTAAAAATTTATTGTTTCTCAATAAGGTCTTTAGTGATCAGATTAGATTAGATTACTTACAGTGTGGAAACAGGCCCTTCGGCCCAACAAGTCCACACCCGACCGCCGAAGCGTAACCCATCCATACCCCTACATTTACCCCTTTACCTAACACTACGGGCAATTTAGCATGGCCAATTCACCTGACTTGCACATCTTTGGACTGTGGGAGGAAACCGGAGCCCCCGGAGGAAACCCACGCAGACACGGGGAGAACGTGCAAACTCCACACAGTCAGTCGCCTGAGGCGGGAATTGAACCCGGGTCTCTGGCGCTGCGAGGCAGCAGTGCTAACCACTGTGCCACCGTGCCGCCCACTAGTGATTGGCAGCAGAGCGTTCAGGAGTACATGAGAGTTCGGAGCAACAGTAAAGCAGTTGATCATAGAGTCATAGAGATGTACAGCATGGAAACAGACCCTTCGGTCTTGTAAATCTTTGTAAATCTTTTCTGAACCCTTTCAAGTTTCACAACATCCTCCCTTGAGACTGCTCCACTGTTCAATCGGGTAATCACTTATCTGATTGTAAGATCAAATCCACATTACCATCTGACCTGACAATGCTTCAGCCCCTTGCTGAGCCAAGAATATATCGATCTTTGTAAACTTAAAAGGCAGTAGTTTTAAGACCAATTTCAAAAGGCTTATGACCCTGAGTAGGAAAAAAAAGAATCTCTATTTAAAATGGGTGTCCCCTTCAGTTTTTAGATTCTTCCACAAGTGGAAAAATCTTCTTCACGTGCACCTGGTTACACTCCCTCAGGATCTTGAAAGCTTTAATCAAGTAATCTCTTATTCTTCTAAACTCGAGCAGATGCAAGTCAAGTCTGTCCAACCTTTTCTCGTAAGACAACTTGCCTATTCCTGGTATTAGTCCAGTACATTTTTCTGAATTGCTTCTACTGTATTGACATGCTTTCTTAAATAAGGAGACTATTCTGTGCTCAACTGAAGCATAACCTCCCAGCTTTTATATACAGTTGTTCCCCCAATAAATTAATAAACAATAAAACTGTGGCATAATGGTAATCCTATTGGATAAATAACCTCCAACTCCAGGCTACTATACTGGAGTATGGTGGTGGAAAAACACAGGTCAGGCAGCAGTAGGAAGCAGGAGAGTCGATGTTTCGGGCAAAAACCCTTTGTCAGAAATAGGGCCGAGGGAGTGGTGAGATAAATGGGAGGAGAATGGACAGATTGAGGCGGCAGTTGAAAATAAAGAGATGGAGGCTGGGTAACAGACCAGCATGGGGTGTGTTGGAGACGGGCAAAGGGTCCTTGGAAGGTGGTCGAGAGTCTTGATGGAAAAAGCTCAGAGGCAGAGGCGGCGGAAGATGTGTTCGATGTCACAACACTTGTTGAATTCACTGATCCAGGAGAGGAGAGGGATGAAGGTGAGGCCTTTGCTGAGGACTGATCGTTCTGCCTCAGTGAGGGGGAGGTCTGGAGAGATGGTGAAAAGTCAGCAGGACTGGAGCTGAGTGGGGGTGGAGGCTGTAACTGGAGTGGGCGTGGTAATAGAGGGACAGGAGGGTGATGTCATTTACTGAAGTGACGCTTACCTGGAACTGGTGTTAGTGGTGGAGGTGGGGTGGCAATGTTGTCGGCAGTGTTCAGGTGAGTGCTATCAGTGAGGGCGGAAGTGGCTGCGGCAGCGGCAACAAAGGGGGCTGAAGTGGTGGAACGTGCGTGCTGGAAATCACGCCACTCACCTGAACACCGCCAACAGAATCGCCCTCACCCACTCCAATTTCTCACCCTCGCAATGCGCAGCCCTCCACTTCAATCCCAACCTTCCCATCAAACCAGCGGATAAAGGGGGTGCAGTGGTAGTTTGGCGCACTGACCTCTACACTGCTGAAACCAGGCGCCAACTTGAAGACACCTCCACTGCCCCCTCGACCACGAACTCACTTCCCATCACCAAACCATCATCTCCCAGACTGTACACAACCTCATCACCTCAGGGGATCTCCCACCCACAGCTTCCAAGCTCATAGTTCAGGAACCCCACACTGCCCAGTTCTACCGCCAACCCAAGATCCACAAGCCTCACTACCCCAGCTGATCCATCGTCTCAGCCTGCTCCTGCCCCACCAAACTCATCTCCACATATCTCATTGCTGTCCTATCTCCCCACATACGATCAGGACATCACCCACAACCTCCACCTCCTCCAAGACTTTTGTTTCCCTGGCCCCCAACACCTCCATCTGCCATGACAAGGATCTCCACGTTCTCCAATTATTCTTCTCCTGACATCCCCACCAGTATCCTTCCAGTGACACTCTAATTCATTTGGCTGAAGTGGTCCACACCCTCGTTAATTTCTCCTTTGAATCCTCCCACTTCCTTCAGGTGAAAGGGGTAGCCATGGGCCCCAGCTATGCCTGTCTCTTTATCGGTTACCTGGAACAGTCCATCTTCCGTGGTTACACCGGCACCATTCCCTACCTTTTTTCCCGCTACATTGATGACTGCATCTGCGCCACCTTGTGCTCCCATAAGGAGGTTGAACAGTTCATCAACTTCACCAACACATTCCATAAACTTCACCAACACATTCCATACTGACCTTAAATTCACCTGGACCATCTCGGACACCACCCTCCCCTTCCTGGACCTCTCCATCTCCATCAACACTGACATCTTCTACAAACCCACAGACTCCCACAGCTAGCTCGATTACACCTCCTCTCGCCCTGCCTCCTATAAAAATGCTCTCCCTTATTCCCACTTGCCACTGCATCTGCTCCCAGAATGACCAATTCCACCACAGAAGACACCAGATGGCCTCCTTCATTAAAGACCGCAATTTCCCTTCCCACATGGTTGATGATGCCCTCCAACGGATCTCATCCACTTCCTGCACCTCTTCCCTTAAATCCCATCCCTCCAACTGCAACAAGGAAAGAACCCCCTGGTCCTTACCTTCCACCCTACCAACCTCCAGATACATCATCCTCTGCCATTTCTGTCACCTACAAACTGACCCCACCACCAGAGATATATTTCTCTCCCCACTCCTGTCCGCTTTCTATAAAGACCATTCCCTCTGCGACTCCCTCATCAAGTCCACGCCGCCCACAAACCCACCTACCCCTTCCGGCACCTTCCCTTGCCATTACAAGAATTGCAAAACTTGCACTCAGACTTCCTCCCCCTCACCTCCATCCAAGGCCCCAAAGGACCTTCCACATCAATCAAAGTTTCACCTGCACTTCCACACGTCATTTACTGCAACCGTTGCTCCTGATGCAGTCTCCTCTGCATTGGGGAGACAAGACACCTACTCGCAGAGCGCTTCAGAGAATATCTTTGGGGCACGTGCACCAACCAACCCCACCGCCCCATGGCTGAACACTTCTACTCCCCCTCCCACACTGCTGAGGACATGCAGGTCCTGGTCCGCGTCCATCACCTCTCCCTAACCACCCGATGCCTGGAGGAGAAACACCTCATCTTCAACCTCGGGACACTCCATCACATCAATCTAGATTTCACCAGTTCCCTCATTTGCCACCCCCCCCTTATCCCAGTTACAAACTTCCAACTTAGCACCACCCTTGTGACCTGTCCGACCTGTCCATCTTCCTTCCCATCTATCTGCTCCACCCTCCCCTCTGACCTATCACTATTGCAATTGCACCCACCTCCATCTACCCATCACACTCTCAGCTACCTTCCCACCTCCTCCTATGGTACTGTGGCAACCCAAAGGACTAGCCACACTACCATATATCAGGAGCATTTCAGAACTGACAGCCAGACTACTGCGACCACTAGGACTTATAACAGCACACAAACCAACAGCCACCCTCAGCTAACAACTCACCAGAACGAAGGACCCGATACCCAGCATGAGCAAAACTAATGTAGTGTACAAAATCCCATGCAAGGACTGCACAAAACACTATATAGGACAAACAGGAAGACAACTAACGACCCCCATACATGAACATCAACTAGCCACGAAACAACACAACCAGCTATCCTTAGTAGCCACACACACAGCCAGACGACAAGCAACATGAACTCGACTGGGGGACGAAACGTTTGCAACAAAAATTTCCAGCTCGGCGAACAGAACCACAACAACAAGCACCCGTGCTACAAATCTTCACCCAAACTTTGAACGCCATTTATTATATTTTGGCCCACTCAATTAAATTCCATTGAAGGCTCATCGTTCTCCCCAAAATTTACTTTCCTAACTATCTTCATCATCAACAAATTTAGCAACCTGTCTGCACTGTTAGTATGCTTTTTCTTTATATTTGATAGGATGTTTAACTTGTTTTTTAGCTCATCATGGTTGGTGAGTTCACCCCTTAATTTTTCTGTCAATGGAATGTATTATTATATATTCTGAAATATTCCTTTAAAAGTCTGCTACTGCATCTCTTGATATAATGGCCAGTACATTTTAGTTAGCTTTGTTTCCATACCCACATAATTACCCCTATTTAGGTTTAAATACTAATCTTGAACCCGCTCTTCTCTCTCTTGAACTGAACGCAAAATTCAACCATATTATAATCGTTACTGCTGCAAAGTGCCTTCATAATGAGATTTATGAATCCTATCAGACTGCACAATACCATTTCAGCATAGAGCTTATTCTGGAGACAACCAGACAGTAGGCTAAGAAACCTATCCCAGAAACATTCTGTGAACTCACGTAGATTTTCTTTGCCTATCTCATTATTCTAACCTATTGTAACTTAAAATACTGGTAATTATTTCTAAGGACAAAGAAAATTTACAGCCCAGGAACAGGCCCTTCAGCCCTCCAAGCCTGAGCCAATCTAAATGTACTGTCTAAACCTGTCGGGTCAACTCCTAAAAATCTGTAACCTTCTGCTCCCCACCTACTCATGCATGGGGTCCATACGCATCTTAACTGAATCTACCATGCCTGCCTCTACCACCTCTGCTGGCAACGTGTTCCAGACGCCCACCACCCTCTATGTGAAGTACTTGCCGCATGTATCTCCCTTAAACTTTCCACCTCTCACCTTGAAAGCCTGACCTTTCATTATGGAATCCTTCACCCTGGGAAAAAGCTTCTGTCTATACCCTTCATGATTTTGTAAACCTCATTCAGGTCCCCCCTCAATCTCCTTTTTTCTAATGAAAATAAACCTAACCTACTCAACCTCTCTTCACAGCTGGCACCTTCCATACCAGGCAACATCCTCGTAAACCTTCTCTGCACCCTCCAAAGTGTCCGAATGCAGCCGAACCAATTTTAACATGACTTGCCAGCTCTTATACTCAGTACTCTGTCCAGTGAAGGCAAGTATACTGTATGCCGCCTTGACCACTCTATCCACCTGAGCAGCAACTTTCAGGGTACGATAGACCTGCACTCCCAGATCTTTCTGCCCATGAACTTTTCCCAAGACTCTTCTGTTCATTATATAATTCGCTCTCGAATTAGTCTTGCCTAAATGCATCACCTCACATTTGTCTGGATTGAGATCCATCTGCCACTTTTCCGCCCAACTGTCCAGTCTATTTATGTTTTCCTGTATTCTTTGACAGACCCTTATGCTTTCTGCTACTCCACCAATCTTCATGTCATCTGCAAACTTGCTGATCATACCAACAATGCCCTCTTCCAGATCATTTATGTATATTACAAACAACAGTGGTCCCAACACTGCGAAACACCACTGGTCACCTTTCTCCATTTCGAGAAACTCCCTTCAGCTACTACTGTGACGCCTGTTGCTCAACCAGTTCTTTATCCACCTAGCTAGAACACCCTGCACACCATGTGACTTCACTTTTTCCATTAGTCTACCATGGGGAACTTTATCAAATGCCTTACTAAAGTCCATGTATAAGATATCAACAGCCCTTTCTTCATCTATCAACTTGGTCACTTCCTTGAAGAACTCCAGTAATTTGGTAAGGCACGATCTCCCCCGCATGAAACCATGTTGCCTATCACTGATGAGCCCATTCTTTTCTAAATATAAATAGATCCTATCCCTCAGTATCCTCTCCAGCAACTTTCCCACCACCGTCAGGCTCACTGGTCTGTAGTTACCCAGAATATCCCTACTACCCTTCTTGTACAGGGGGGACATTATGAGCAACCTTCCAGTCCTCCGGCACCTCACCTGTATTTAAGAATGCCACAAAGATATTTGTCAGGGCCCCAGCTATTTCCTCTCTCACCTCCCTCAGCAACCTGGGATAGATCCAATCTGGTCCTGCGGATTTGTCCACCTTAATAACCTCTAGCCTCCCCAACACACCTTCCCTACTCATGTCAATGTGATCCAGAGTAATCAAACTTCTATCTCTAATCTCAACATTCATCATGTCCCTCTCCTCAGTGAACACTGATGCAAAGTAATCATTCAGAATCTCTCCCATTATCTCAGGTTTGACATACAGCCTTCCTTCCTTATCCTTTAGTGGACCAATCCTTTCTCTAGTTACCCACTTGCTTCTTAAATAAGAATAAAATGCTTTGGGGCTCTCCTTAATTCTGCTTGCTAAAGCTATTTCATGACCCCTTTTACCCCGCTTGATTCTTTGTTTAAGACTTGTCCTACTCTCCCGATATTCCTCCAGGGCCTGTTCTGTTCTTAGCTGCCGAGACCTTATGTACGCTTCCCTTTTCCTCTTGGCTAGTCATACAATTTCTCCTGTCATCCACGGTTCATGAATCTAGCCCTTCCTATCCTTTGCCTTCAATGAGACATGCCTATCCTGCACTATCTTTGAAAGCCTCCCACGTATCAAATTGGACTTCTCTTCAAATAGCTGTGTCCAATCCACATTTCCGAGCTCCTGCCTAATTTTGATATAATTGGCCTTGGCCCTATTTAGTACTCTTTCCTTAGGACCATTGTCACCTTTATCTAGGAGTATTCTAAAACTTACATAATTATGGTATGAAAATGACGAGAACGAGGGTAGGTCCGATCAAGGACAGTAGTGGGAGACTGTGTATTGAGTCGGAAGAGATAGGAGAGGTCTTGAATGAGTACTTTTCTTCAGTATTTACGAACGAGAGGGGCCATATTGTTGAAGAGGAGACTGTGAAACGGACTGCTAAGCTAGAGGAGATACTTGTTAAGAAGGAAGATATGTTGGACATTTTGAACAACTTGAGGACAGACAAGTCCCCCGGGCCTGACGGGATATATCCTAGGATTATGTGGGAAGCAAGAGAGGAAATTGCAGTACCATTGGCTATGATCTTTTCGTCTTCACTGTCAACGGGGGTGGTACCAGGCGACTGGAGAGTGGCGAATGTT
>NC_057710.1:97568311-97620376 GCF_004010195.1 Chiloscyllium plagiosum | reverse complement strand
GGGAGTGGTAGAGTCAGAATCTTTGGTGACCTTTAAGCGGCAATTGGATAGGTACATGGATGGGTGCTTAAGCTAGGACAAATGTTCGGCACAACATCGTGGGCCGAAGGGCCTGTTCTGTGCTGTATTGTTCTATGTTCTATGGTCACGGTTCCCAAAGAAATTCCCCACCGCAATTCCTACCTGGCTCGTTCCCTAGTGTCTTGTCCAATATAGCCCCTTCCCTCGTCGGACTATTGACATACTGCTCTGAAAAACTCTCCTGGACACTTCTTACAAATTCTGCCCCATCCAGACCTCTGACATAACATGTATCCCAGTCAATGTTGGGAAAATTAAAATCTCCCATCACGACTACCCTATTGCCTTTACATAATCTGTTTACTTATTTGTTCTTCTACCTCACGCTCACTGTTGGGAGGCCTGTAATACAGCCCCAACAATGTAAGTGCACCCTTCTTATTTCTCAGCTGCACCCATAATGCCTCACTACCCATGACCTCCATAGTGTCCTCCATGCAAGTTCACCCCCCACCCCACCCCCCCCTCCCTGTCATGTCTGAAGCATCTATATCCTGGAACATTTAGTTGCCAATCATTCCTTCAACCAAGTCTTTGAGATTGCAATAACGTCATACTCCCAGGCACCAATCCAAACCCTAAGTTCATCTGCCTTACATGCTATACTCCTTGCATTAAAGTAGATGCATTTCTGGTCACCAGTTCTTTTGCGCTTATCCACTCTCTGCCTACTCTTTCCTTTATTAATGGTATCTTCATGATTCTCACAGTCTCTAGTCTTCACCTCGCTGCCTACTTGCTTTCTCTTCTGGTTCCCAGTCCCCTGGCACCTTAGTTTAAAACCTCCCCAACAGCAGTAGCAGAAACTCCCCCAAGGACATTGGTTCCAGTCTGGTTCAGATGTAGACTGTTGAAACTTTATTGCTGGAACAGCACAGCAGGTCAGGCAGCATCCAGGGAACAGGAGATTTGACGTTTCGGGCACAGGCCCTTCTTCAGGAATGAGCAGAGAGTGTTCAGCAGGAGAAGATAAAAGGTAGGGAGGAGGGACTTGGAGGAGGGGCGTTGGAAATGTGATAGGTGGAAAGAGGTCAAGGTGAGGGTGATAGGTCGGAGTAGGATGGAGGCGGAGAGGTCAAGAAGAAGACTGCAGGTCAGGAAGGCGGTGCCGGGCTGGAGGGATTCGGCTGAGACAAGGTGGGGGGAGGGGGGATGAAGAAACTGGTGAAGTCCAAGTTCATCCCCTGTGGTTGGAGGGTTCCCAGTCGGAAGATAAGACGCTCCTCCTCCGACCGTCGCGTTGTTGTGGTTCTCCCCTCAGATGTAGACTGTCCATTTTGTAATAGTCCCACCTTCCCCTGAACCGATCCCAATGTTCAACAAGTCTAAACACCTCCCTCCTACACCATCTCTCAAGCCATGTGTTCATCCTGCCTATTTTTTCATTTCTACGCTTACACATGCAAGAAGTATGTCCAGCTGCAGCTCTTGTTTGACCACATGACGGCTCTGCACGTGGCACTGGTAGTAATCCTGAGATCACTACCTTTGAGGTCCTCCTTTTTTAACTTCTCTCCTAGCTCCCTGAATTCTTCTTTCAGGACCTCCTCTCGTTTTCTGCTTATATCGTTGGTGCCTATCTGCACCAAGACAACTGGCTGTTCACCGTCCCCTTTTAGGAGGAGTAAGTGAGGACTGCAGATGCTGGAGATCAGGGCTGAAAATGTGTTGCTGGAAAAGCGCAGCAGGTCAGGCAGCTTCCAAGGAGCAGGAGAATCGATGTTTTGGGCATGAGCCCTTCTTCAAGAAGGGCTCCCCTTTTAGAATGCTCTGCAGCCGATCGGTGACATCCCTGACCTGAGCACCTGGGAGTCAACATACCATCTGGGAGTCCCGTTTTCGGTCACAGAACTGCAATCTACTCCCCACAGTGGACATCTGCACTGCTTTCCTACTCTTTTTCTGTTTTTTGGTCACCTATTCACTGTCTCCCTCAGCAATTCTAACCTGCGGTGTGACCAGTTCACTAAACGTGCTATCCACGACCTCCTCAGCAACGCAGAGGCTCCACAGTGAGTCCATCTACAGCTCCAGAGCCGTCATGCGGTCAAACAAGAACTGCAGCTGGACATACTACTTGCATGTGTAAGAGTCAGGAACGTCACATTCATAAGCTCCCACATCAAGCAAGAGGCACATGCCACGGGTCTGAGGTCCCCTGCCATTGTAAGCTTAGCTTTATATGAACTAACTAAAATCAAACAATGCACTTAAATATATGAAAAAGAATGATAAGAAAAAAATAAAAGCCTTACCCTCCAGAATCTTTTTCTTCCGGTTCAAGGAGGGGGGCAGGAGGGAGATACTACATGTGTAGTATCTTGGGCTTAGCCTCTGCCCAAATACAAATTAAGCCCTCCCCCTCCCGGCAGCCCTCACGTCACTCCATCTTCTCTCCTCGCCGCTCTGTCAAAATGGAGGCCCGACTCCTGAGGTAAGTCCCTTTTTAAGCGGGAAAACTTACCCTTCCTGGCAGCCCTCGCTTCACCTCACCTTCTCTCCTCATTGCTCTGTACCATTCTGATGGGTGGGCTGCTAGTTTATGAGGCAGAGTGACATCAATAATCTACCAGCTGAGGCCACCATGAAACTCCCACCTTCTTAGCCTCACTCAGGTTAAACCACCACCAGTCACCTCCCTCTAAGGAGAGTGCAGTCCTCTGGTCTTCTCGGACCATGGTGACTTTACCTTTCTGACAATCTCCAATTATTTCTTACATTTTATTCTATCCTATCATATAGTTAGTTAAGGGCCCTGTACACAACTCCTAGAAGTGCCTTTATCATTTTTTGTTTCTATTCAAAGCTTTTGTATGTCTTTGTGTTCTGAACTTGAGTTATCACTCTCTATTGTGCTAATCATTTATCTTTGAACTTGTCAATGTTGATTAGAAAGCAATTCTAGAGCAAGGCACATTTGACTACTCCTAGATAGTTTTTTTAAAAACAACTTATTCAAACTACTGTTATTTATTCTATAAATTCCTGTTTAATCATTAGGTATCTCTTAAAATAAATCATTTATCATTTTCCTTTATCTTAACTTCTGTGCAGACATTTCCAGTTAACCTGCTCCCACATCTACTGACACTATTCTGAATGACTCACACAAAGCAGCATCTTCACTGATTGCTCATTTCTCTATTTTTTTTCTCCACTCTGCTCTCCAGTCTCCCAGAAGCTCCTTGTTGTCTCCTATAACAACTGCTGAGTTTTTAAACTTTATTTTTGTTTCAATCCACAGCTAAGGATGGATAAATCAGTAAGGTTTAGCTCACTATTTGCAAACTGAAATTAAAAACATAAAATGCTGGAGACCTGAAATATGAAGAGTACTTTTATGTTTGCAAACTCATGCACATGAGGATTAAATTGGATGATTAAAATCCAAGCCAATATGTAATTAAAGTGCACCAGTTAATGGTAATTTTCACTTCATTCTGAAGCGCCTCAATTTTTGTTTCTTGTAATATGTACCCTGGAATATGCCTTTTTTAAAAATTAAGCTGGAGAATTATAGACATCTCAAGTTGGCTAGGTTCCTACATAGAACTGCCATTTGGTACCTCAGTCTATAAATTCAAAATGTACAAAGGGTTCAAAGCTATAGGAGAATTTGCAGCCTTCTCGGTGACCCTAAAAACATTTTAAAATAAATTAGTAATTGGGTACTTTTCTATGAAGCTTGAATATTTCTTTTTGGAGAGTTAGCATTAGATATTAATAATAACCTGAAATTTAAAGTGAGTCTATGTGTATTCAATGCAAACAAAGTGCAGATTGGAATTTGTTTCACCAGGGCCGCCACATGGTGAAGGATGATTGGACAGTTTGCCCCCATTGCGATTTTCCTGGTTTATACTCTGAGTTCAAAGTGTGAGTAGAAAGCAACACAAAATAATCTCCTCTAATGTGTAAAGTCTCAAGTGGTGTAGTACTTACTAAGGGTGGGGGTTGTGACCTAACTTGTGTGTTGGTGTAAAGGGAGCATCTTAACATTTGGATTTCAAGGGAACCAGGTTTAAATCTGTATTCCTACTGTGCTAAATTTATTTACAGATGTATGCCTTCATTTTTAGTGTTTCTAACTTTACCACAGAAAAGTGTATTTATTATAATCAATTGTGGACTTGTTTTCTTTACTAGCCTACTAGCTACTGAGAAAGCTTGCCCTATGTGTTCAGAAAAGCTGTGTGTGGAGCAGCTATCACTTGTTGAGCCAGCACCATATCTACTACATGATGAGGCAGAATCATGAGAAATGTTGGACATGCAAAGTACAAGGTATGTGGGTGAAGAGATTGATTGATTGATTGATTGATTGTATTTCATCAGTGCTAGTACAATTAACACTATCCACTGAGACCATTCGGTTCTACCAAGCAATCTAGTCTGCCATAACCCATAGGTTTATGTTTCCTTCAAGTGCCCAACTCCCTTCTAAGATTATTGGTTTCTGCTTTCTTTTTTTTGACTTTGTCATATAAAGTAAAGGACTGGACTTGTTAAAAAGAATTCACCCATGAGATGTGGAAGTCGCATGCGTTGCCAATCCCTGGTTGTCCTTGAAGGTAGTGGTAGTTGCCTCCTTGAACCACTGCGGTCCATTTTATATAGATAGACCCACAATACTAGTTCCAGGATTTTGACCCAGTGACACTGAAGGAATGGGAGTACAATTTCAAGTCTGGATGGTAAGCAGCTTGAAGGAAAAGTTGCAGGTGGAAGTGGTCACAGTAAAAGCATTTTTCTAAGATACCTAGACCTATTGGAGACAGTTCATATCACCCTGTTTTCCATAACTCTAAGTCATTTGTACATAGCAAAAAGAAACAGTAGTCGCAGCATGAATCGCAGCATGCCATCCTTTAGTATGAAAAATAACCATGGATTTTGTCTTAAAGACAATTAAATCAATGTCAGTAAGATAAGCCTTTTTTTGCACACCGACAACATTTCTTAGGTGGTGAGTTTTGGAAGTGTTGATGTCCTTTATTATGCATTACTATAACCCAACATTTAGACACAATGGGTGCTTATTCAAAATGCTGTTGTCAAAGACTGCAGAGGCTCCATTACTAAGCATGTTCTGAAATAATTTGGATACTTGAGATATTGTGGATGATCAGCCAGTGTTTAAATGTCAGAGAAGGCGCAACAGCCTACTGCTATTTCCTATCCATCACTTCTAATAGAGTTTTGTCAGATCACTCCTTAAGTATTCCAGCCTTTAACTGCACAACTGCTTTGTTTTTAATATGACCCATAGGTATTGTATGCCAGTCTCATTTCCACGTAGCTGGTTCTTAATGTGTATCATCAGTCTTTTGTTCCACTCAACCCTGGCTTAGATCCCTTCTCATCACTTTGAAGTTAGCCTTTCAAATCTAAACTTTAGTAATGGAGTAAAGAAAGAAATGATAATCTAAACGTTTATGATGATCACAAATTTTGGATAACAGCTTCCACTTTTACAGCTGATTTCTCTATATATTGAGAAGGAAACAAGAAAATGTACAGTGTTCAGAGAAGAGTGCCTCATTCTACCACTTTGAAACATGTTTCCATTATTGCCACTGTCATATTCCTGCATGGATTGTCTGACCCTTCTCAACACTATTTACATGTCTGCATATTTTCACTGGAAGGGGAGTGATGCATCTATGGCTCAACTACTCAGTCTCAACTTCAGAAAGATGCTGTCACCTATAGTATTACACCGAAAAGGCTAGAAATTAGGTATGATTGTTTGCCTTTCCTTATCCTAAGAAATTTTACCTTCCAAATAAAGTTTTCTTTGCTTTACATTAACAGCAACTTAACCTGATGTTCCATTTTCCATAAGCCCCTCGCATAACCCAACTTTAACTCAAAGCAATAACTTGTTTGAAGTTAGATTCAAATAGTGATTTATTCAAATTTCTCCAGTACCTAGTTTACAATTAATCTTTACTATATTACAACTAATACTAAGTTACAAAGCCATCTATGAAACAGCTGACAAGCAGGAAATTATTTTTCATGAAATCAAAACAAGATGTATACTACAGAATTTCAGAGATGATCAGTTTCCAACTCTTTCTGGGAAGAACCTAGACATGACTTACTACAGTTTTGTTTCTATATCCACTTGGTGGTTTTCAGGCACCTTCAGCTGACTAGCTCACACCACATTCTAAACGTCAAAATCATTCTGTTCTATAGCCCATTCTGAAATGTCACTAGATAAAACACCTAGCTTCTGACCAGAAAAAACAACAATTAGTAATACAAGAATAATTAAATAGTGGCCATCAGATTTAAGCCTATACTCATTAATTTATTTTGAACTGGAAAAAAAGAAAAGCATTGTTTAATACTAAACCTTGAAAGTACATGTCACTATTTCCTCTTTTAGTGTGAAGATCAGATCAGAGTATTAGTTGAAAATGGGAGAAAGTGAGGACTGCAGATGCTGGAGATCAGAGCTGAAAATTCTCCTGCTCGAAGGAGCAGGAGAATCGATATATCAGGCATGAGCCCTTCCTGAAGAAATTGTAAATGGATTTCATCAAGAAAAGTATTTATCTTTATGATGAATTAAAGTTCATTGTGAACTCTTAATACATTCACTTTTATAAAAAATATTCTATGCTGATTGTAATGCTCAATTACCTTCCTGAAGAAGGGCTCATGTCCGAAACATTGATTCTCCTGCTCCTTGGATGCTGCCTGACCTGCTGCACTTTTCCAGTAACACATTTTCAGCTCAGTATTAGTTGAAAATGTCCTATTTTCAATAAATTATAAAATTATAAATGTGTACAACCTATTTGATTATTTTCAGTTTTCATACTACGAATGAACTGTAGCAAGATTTGATGAGGACTAGTGATCCTTTCCGCTAATTTAGAATCCAAGTACACCTTTAATATTGTCAATGCTAGAGAAACTCAGCAAGTCTGGCAGCACTCTGAAAAATTGTGCTTTGAAATAAATCTGTTGGACTATAACCCTTTGTCATGTGATTTTTAACTTTGTCTACCCCAGTCCAACACTGGCACCTCCATCTCATTGTATCTGTGGAGTCAGTCATTGGACTCAGTGTTAATTGTTTCTCTCTCCAGTGGTGCTGCCAGACCTGCTGCACCACTTGGGCATTCTGTTTTTATTTAACAATGTCATTTATTTTACAGATCCAGCATCATAAACCATTGTTGAAAGCACCAGGAGTTCTTCAATGCATTTGAAACATTTCCTTTTTAAGCATTTTTATGGTCAAATTGTAAATGGATTTCATCAAGAAAAGTATTTATCTTTATGATGAATTAAAGTTCATTGTGAACTCTTAATACATTCACTTTTATAAAAAATATTCTATGCTGATTGTAATGCTCAATTACCTGCTTTACTAAGTTAGCTTTCACAATCTCCCTGTCTATGGTCTCTCCAACATTCACAAACAGTGCTCTGAATGGCTTTATGAACTCCACGCTGTTGTTTTTTAAAAATCAACCTGTTCAGAATGACATTACACACGTCTAGTACAGGTCTCCTGGCTCAGGGATACAAAAACCCTCACTATCTTCAGTTTTCTTTATTTTTGTTTTACATCATGCCTTGATTGCCTTTGCAGGTTTTTTGGATTTATTATTAATATTTGAAATCTTAAAGGACTTATGGGATACTCCAAAGTTGTGATTTCAATGCTCCGTATGTACACTTTCTAAAATACATTGTTTTAACATACCAAATTAGCTTAAAAACCTTTCACCAGTAGTTATAATTGTTGTTGGCCATAGTTTTATTTCTGGTAAATTAAACTAACCATTGGGCCACCTTTCACAGGAATGAGTTCCCTCATTGCCCAAGACAAAAATACATGCCCTGAAGTCTCAATGTATGGTATTAGTAACAAAACTTCCATTTTAAAACAATAAGCTTTTAGACTTGGCTGTTAGCACTCCAGGTGAACATTTATGAGTCCTACACAAAGACAGAGGATTCAATAATGCACAGGGAGAGGTGACATTTCTCAAATACAGCATTGATCTAAAAACCGTTGTATGTACCTCGTCCTGTGCATGATGAAATTCCTACAGAAGGAAGCTTTCTTGCTCATTAAGCACATGCATATTTCTATGATCCATCAGATATTTTGAAATGCTTCAATTGAATTCAATGTATTAATTCAATGCAAGCCTTACTTTTAACCTAAGTAAATGAAATACTAAGTACCAGCAACCCTTTCTGCTCGTACAGTAAGAAGCCAAATACTTTGGCTTGAAAGTAATACAACAGGTTGCTGTCATGGCTAATGTACGAAACAACTTGACACCTTGCATCTCTGGTGAACGTTATATAAAAGAAGCGTGCATCTGCATCTAGGTAATGGAAGAAAATATAGTAACTACAACAATCAAAACAGACTTTTTAAACTTCAATAATCTCTGGTGACACCACAAGCTTTCAGAGCATTTAATGTAACAAAAAAATCATTTCCACACAGCAACTTGCTTTGATTTGCATTGGAAGGAGCAACAAAAATATTCCATGGAATCAACAAGCATTATATTACACCTCACTAGGGACAAACCAAGCAATCAGTGACTGACTGAAAGCTGGGGTATTCAACAGATCAGGTACCAAGTCTGGACATAAAAATTGCTGGAATATTAATTATAACTAAACTTTTCAAAATATGGCATGCAGCCACATGACTTAGGCAATGATACTTCCTTGTTCATTCCAGGATGTGACAACTGAGCAACCTTGCATACATCTCCCTTGTCATCCTACAAGCAGAAAGTCTTTTGTGAATGAGATTTTTTTTTAAAAACACCAAAATTGCAATATATTCTTGAGTTAATGGCTTTACTCTCATGGGAATAATCTGACATCTTCAGTTTTTGTCAGCATAACACAGTCCTCTGTACTCATCTCATAAAAATAAAGTGCAGAACTAGGAGTCTGAATTTTTCTTTCATTTTGAGGGGGCAAAAGAGAGAGAAGGGATGATGGATTATAGGCTCGCAAGATAACTTTACCACATTGGTATTGGTATTGCTATGGACAGAGGGGTAAACTAGTTGCAAACAAGGCCATAGTAAGAACAGGAACCAATGTTTCACAGATGTCAAAGCTTCAGAGCCCAGTGCAGGGAATAGACCAGCTAATCCACAAATCTTTTCTCAGCAGTTATGTCTGCACAGGAAAGTAACACCGGAATCACCTTCCTGTTGCTGATGAGACTGCAAAAAATTCTTTATTTAAAAAAGGAATTTATGCCAAATTTTGTTAATGTACAGTTTCAAAAAATACCTAAAGGGTAGTTTTTTTGCATTGCATATATACAATGAATAATTCTCACATCTCTACTGCAGTGAGTAAAGACAGTAAATATAAGTTTTTAGAAGCTGAAAGAAATTACACTTTTCCTTGAACTGTCATATTAAGCAGCAAACATTGAGATTGGTCTCTGCAATTGTTTCTTATCAGCAGAGCTACAATCAGATAAAAATCAGCTGGTTTCTGGACAATATCATTTGGTTGCTTTTCGTTTCCCTTTATCTTTTCTTCCTTTCTGCTGTGGTAATTGTTCTTCAATTTTGTTCTTTGCTTTTGGTTTCTTTGGCTAAAAAGAAAAACAATTGTGAGCAATCTTAACCATGAAAACATCACATTAGATAAAAACTGTTAACAAATCAGGAAATAGTTCTTTGGGAAATTCTGCGTAATATTTAAAAGGAAAACACTACCTTCACTATTCAACCTGGCTCCAGTCAACACTGTTCCCACAGATGTTTCACAAAGTCTCAAACCCTTTTAATTCATTCATCGGACGTTAGCATCACTGGATGGCCAGCATTTATTGCCTTTGAGATAGTGGTTGTCAGTTGCCTTCTTAAACCGCTAGAGTCCACATGAGTTGACCCACAATGCCCTTCAAGGGAATTCCAGGGTTTTGCCCCAGTGACACTGAAGGAATGGCAACATATTTCCAAGTCCGTGACTTGGGGGGGGGGGGGGTTGTTCCCATATATCTTGTCCTTCTAGATGGAATGGTTCTAAATTTTCTGCAGTGTATCTTGTAGATTATTCACACTGCTGCTATTATGTGTCAGTAACGTGGAGAGAATAGATGCTTTTGGATATATGTCAATCAAGCAGGCTTTGTCCTGGATGGTGTCAAACCTCAAGTGTTATTGGAATTGTAGAAATCCCCCTTCCCCAGATAATCTCTCCAACTTTATCCTGTACAGGGTAAAGAAGGAACCTGTCAAAAAGTGCAGTGTATCTTGTAGATTATTCACACTGCTGCTATTGTGTCAGTAACGTGGAGAGAATAGATGCTTTTGGATATATGTCAATCAAGCAGGCTTTGTGGTGGTGTCAAACCTCAAGTGTTATTGGAATTGTAGAAATCCCCCTTCCCCAGATAATCTCTCCAACTTTATCCTGTACAGGGTAAAGAAGGAACCTGTCAAAAAGTTGTGTGTATGGCTGCCTGGATGTGTGCGCATGCTATTTGGAGACTTACCCCACAAAGCAGCAGTCTTGTTGTTGGTGTCCAGTCCGGCTGCCCTGGAGAAGGGACAGGATAGTGAAGGGTAAGGGGTGGGGGGTAGGCTGCACACAATGTGCTGCTACCTCGTCTCCTGAACAGGGAGCAGACTTTAAAAACTCCGAGCCCCAGAGAAAAGGCATTTGATCAATTAACCTGCCCATCTCGTTCAGATAATCGAGATTCCTCTGTACTTTTAAATGAGTTTGGCTGCACATTGCCAGTCTTACTGGGACAAATCTTCACACAAAACAATCATTTTTAATGGACTCAGTGCCCAATTATTCACATTTATTTAAATCAATTGTGCCTTCATTTTCAACTAGGTACAATCCTCAATGCACAAGTCTAGTCTAATCTATAAATTATGGCCCAATCATCTATTATTCTTGGAAATATACTCAGTTTCAACACAAAATTTCTGGAGCTGGGTCAACAGCCAAAGTCTTTCCTTTCGTTTAGACTTGTCCACACATTACCCTATTCGTTTCATTCGTCAAATGTCAAACATCAAATCATCCCAGGTAAAATTCTTCCACTGATATTTTAGCTCAAATCATTTTATGCAACAAAATGTCCTGAATGGTTTAAACTAAACATTAAATAAAATTAGATGTCATACCTTAATCATTCCATCTAATTCCAAATTATCCTCAGTCTCTTCTGACTGTACATCCTCTGTCTGCAAGTCATCATTAGGTTCAGTGTCCAGTGATGATCCAGCTGTACTTCCACGTTTCAATTTCTTTACAGCTTGTAGTGCATAGGGAGTCAAATGTGTCTCTCTGTTATAGGTCCGTGTAAATGCAGCTTTCACCTGACGGGTGGAAGCACAGGGTAGAAGTTCAAAATGCTGTCAATAATCTAGATAAGAATACAGTGTACTGTGATCTATCACAGTTGAGCAATTTAATAGGTTTGTCACATGACTCTTGCTTAGACTTAGAATAAGTATAGAGTTCAGTTCCACGAGAAACACAGTCTATCCAAAATGTGATTGGAGTTACCTTAGGATCTAGTTTTGAGAAAGGATCAGGTCGACCAGCCCAGCTGCTAATCTCCATGATACTATCTACATCCTCTTTCATCAGATAATATGCATTCATTGTTGCAACTGCCTCTTGAGCACCATTTGATCCCTGAAGTGTTAGAGGCTGCACCAAAGTATCCCGCAGGTAAGGAAGATAATCCAAGTTTACAGCTCGTTTACTGGCATGCGTCCTTACATAAATTTTAAAGGAAGTATTAATGAGAGATCGGAGAAAGCTCAACAAAGACAGCACAAATTAAAGATCATCTTTATCTAAATTTAGTACATTTATCAGTAGGCATTTTATTTGTTTGATCATGGTATTATCTATAAATAGAGATTGCATATTATTCAACAGGTTGTACATCAGACAAAAGCCATCACACAATGAACTGACCAACACTTCAGTCTGTCAGGCTGCTAAATAAAGTTGAACATTTGTCCACCTTAAATTTTCTACTTCCCACTCAAAGTACTAACTAAACATTGGGTAAACTGGTGTTTGGTTGGTACATATCCCAAGTTCCCATTATTAGTGTTTGAACCTAAACCTTGAGCTCTGACGAGCTCTCCCCACCAAAAGATCATTAAGCAATTAATTATGACCAGCCACCCCCACACATCCATTTTCTAGTAGGGGTGACAAAGTTCTTAGGAGAAATAATCCTGTTGGATTCCTGTCCCCACATCCCCCTCCGTCTTCCATATAGAGGTACCAGGACCTGTTACAATGCCGCCACTGCAACCTCAGATGTCCAGCTAACTTTTGGGAATTGAATGCAGACCTATATGGCTTAATATCATTCCCTCCAATAAGCTTCTCAGAAATTCTTACAAGGAGATCCCTATTTTTAAATACAGCACGCCATATATTGTGTATAAATAGGCAGCTCTGTTGAAAACTCATCTCCCTACCTTAGGCACATGTGCCTGGTAAGTTCTTGCACAATACGATCATGTTTATTAGTGGATGAAAATTTTCCCAACCAGCTTGGGAAACTTGGAAACTGTGACATGTATCCCCTCATCAACTCACCAGGGATCACACTGGCATAAATGGCCTGAAAAGTAACAAGATAGTAAGATTTCAGTTGGCTGCAGCATTTCATTTAAACATTGATGACATTTTCACCACTTTCCTAAATTCACATGCAGCATCCTTCCAATTCTGGACTCCACTACTTCAACTTGTCATAACCAGGAGTTTGGAATACTGTTACTGTTAGACTTTTCAATGCTATTTTCTGGCCTTACAACAGGAAGTACAACTCGAGCAAGGAAGGTTAAATTTCTTCAGTCACATATTGCTTCATTCCAACTGAGAAGTAACAGACTGAAGCTAATGTTTCTGACAAATACAAATCTCAGATGAGGAAAGCTTCAAACTACTTCAAAGTTTCAGTCAAAAATGTATTGAGTTCATCTTGAACGTATATTCTACAATTGTTTAATACTTCATGATCAAATGTAGAAATTATCCTTCAAAAGGGTTTGATCCATTGGTTACCTGGCCAGGTTACATGCAGTCAGCATTCCGCTTTAATTTATTTCATGCGTTTGCAGAATCAGAATTTCTGCTCGGCTAGCAGGTCATTTAAAGTGATTGGTATGAATGGTGATATCTTCATGTTGAGCACAGAAAACCCAACAGGGCAAGTTGCAGAACAGTGAGATACCTGACTGATGGCACTTTATCACAGTTCATTACAAAAAAGGTGCAACTCTTAAATCAACCTTTCCCACTCATTGAAAGGGTGGTAAAAATGGAGAATATTAATATGCTATTGCCACAAGCCACAATTTGATGGATAGGAGAAGATAGATTCCTGTTGTAACACATTACACATAACAGGGGCCAGCTCTTGAACTCCAGCACTACTAAAGCTGTTCCTTTTGCATGAACATCACAACCTTTCATCAGGTTGTGCACCTGTGGCTCTGGGCTAAGAGTTAAGTATATCTGTATGCTAAGGCAGACAGACAGATGGACCAACTGAGTAATTTGTCATTTCTAAGTCTGCCCATTCAGGCTTCACAAACAAAAACTGGTTTCCAACAACTGGTACAAAACATTAGCAGTCTGCTGAGGATAAACCATGAAAGATGTAGGTGAGTAAGGTGGTATGTTTGACAGTACTGACTATTGTCAATGTCAAAAAGAGAAAGTAAAAAATAAACAGAATGAGATGATAGAAAAAATGTGACTGCTGTTGATGTAGACCATCAAAAGGCAGGAATTAAAATATGCTTGTTGATGCACATCATAAAAATGGAAATTAAGTCAAAAGTAACAGTAGTTGTTGATGCATGCTACTCAAACTGAAGGAGTACACATAGCAACATACAGCCAGGATCAACATCAGAATCAATGGTTCAGTTGACACAACATGTTGCAAGGAGGCAGGAGAGGAAGAGTAAGATCAAAAATGCAGACTTTAATGGTCAAAAATAAGAGTAGAACAGAAAACAGACAAGGTCAGCTAAGAACATGAATGCAAACTAGCAAGGTACATAGAAGATTAGCTAGGACAAACATGGGCCCTTTACAGAGACAGGAGAATTTATATTGGAAAACAGAAAAATCAGGTAGTTATTTCGTTGAAAGTATAGAAGGTCTCACAGAAATATTAGGTGACCAACGGATATGTTAAACAGAGGAATCAAAAGAAAATACTACCAGTAAAGGGATAGGATTTGAAAAGTTAACAGATAGAAGACGGATAAATCCCCCAGAGCAGATAAGCTTTACTTCCATTCATTCACTCATGGGACATGGACATTGCTGGCTGATTGCACTTGTGAACGTGGCAGTGAGCGGTCTTCCTAAATCGCTGCAGTCCATATGCTGTTGGAAGACCCACACTGCTGTTAGGGAAGGAATTCCAGACTGATCAAGGAGTTGGTTAAAAAGTTAGTGAATGGATTGATAGGCTACAAAATTCTAAAGATTCTGGGAAAACTCATGGCGGCTGGGAAGTATCAGATGTAACCAACCCTATTGCTGAAGGAGAGAGGATGAGGGAGAAAGGAGAACTACAGACCTGCTAGCTTGACATCTGCAGTGGAGAAGACCTCAGCATCTATTATAAAGGATGTAAAATTGATAGAGTCAACATGGATTTATGGAAAGGAAGTCACGTCTAAGCGTTTTGAGACTATTGTCCATACCACGGATAAACTGGTGGATGTGGTTCATCTGAATTTTCAGAAGACTTTTTAATACAGGTCCCACACAAAGTCAGGAAACAAAGTTAGTGCATAGAACTGGGCAATATTCTGGCTTGGATTCAGAATTGCTTAACACAGAGAAAGCAAGAGTTTAGAAATAAACAGATCCTTCTCAGGACAACAGACTATTACTGGAGGGATAGCGTCCACAACTGTTCACAAATGCAGAAGTGGTTTGGCTCTGGGAAACAATTGCTATATTTTAATATTTGCTGCTGATATAAAACTGGGTAGGAGTGCAAATTGTGAAGAGTTAAGGCAGCGTCATTAGGACTTGAAATAATTGAATGGGCTAGAACATGACAGATGGAATATAATGTGAAATAAGTATGAAGTTACTCATGGTAACAAATTGGCAAGTGCAAGTCTTCACAGGAATATAGGTGTCCTTGTTCATGAGTCACTGAAAGAACTGCCTTCAGTCCTGAAGGAGGGTAACTGGACTCTGAAACGTTAACTTTGACCTCTCTCCACAGATGCTGCCAGACCTGCTGAGTTTCTCAGCAACTTCTGTTTTTTTGTTTCTGAAACTGCACAAAAGCATCCAGGACAAAACAGTCTCTAATTGGTACCTCAAACATAAAAAACAAACAAAGGCAGCAGTGTGCACCATCTACAAGATGCACTGTAATTCATCAAGGCTCCACCAGGACTTTGCAAACCCCATGACCTTTACTACTTAGGGCTTGTGATATATGGAACCATCTGCAAGATCCCCTCCAAGCCTCACATCTTCTTGACTTGGAACTATACTGCGGTTCCTTCTCCTGAACTTGGTCAGGATCCTGGAATTCTTCCAAAAAGCGGAGTAGATGTGCCAACTTTACTTGGACTGTCGTGATTCAAACAGTTCACTACCACCGCCTCAAGAACAATAAATTGTGGCCTAGCCAATGATACTCATGCAAACAAGAAAAGGCATATTTTGGGATGTGTAACAGGCAGGAATAAGAGAAAACGCATTACTCAACACAAGTCTCTTCCCAGCACTGACCTGAGTAGGGAGGAGATTCCACGACTGCAGAGAACGAATTCTTTTATCAACAAGATCCCCATCACAGATACTTTCTGCTGTCTTACTCAAGAGCATGAGGTGCTTCTTCATGTTTGTTCTAAAACATAAGCACAGAACAACACTACTAACAGCAACAAACAAAACTATTTCTATTCACCACAAAATGGCAAAAAGTGAATAAAATGCTGGGGAAGGGAGCATCCAAATCAAGAATTCAGTAAAAGATTTAAAACAATGAAACCCAACAGCTATCTAAATTACCGCAAGGGTTTAGACACCAAACTATTATAAACTGACATTCAGTACTGTAGTTTTATGGTTGATTCTGTGCAAATGGATAGCCATTAAAAGAAAGTAGTGAATTTAATAAAAATGGTGAATTCCTGTTATTCACCCCAAGACAAAACTCTCTTAGGTACACACTGCAGTGAAAAGCTCCAGCTTGTAATTTTATAGTTCCAAGTCCTGCACTACATTCTGAGCAGGATAACATCACTATTAAAACACAGCATGTTATCCAAATATATTAGTGATTTTTAAATGTTATACAGCTCTATCTAGCTGAGATATTTCCATGATGGTCACATGAAGTCAATGATTCAAAAACTTAGTAAAATCATATTGAAACACCTTAAAGTTTCTATTCCTAACAACTGAATTGCCTTTAGACAAAGGTTCCTCTGACACGATTTCCTTTGTGGTCCTTACAGTATTCTATTGCTTTATTGGATCATCTGCTTTTAACCTTCATCAGTAGTTAATTTAACCAGCACAATATTCCAAGTTGAGAGATAATCTCAGCTAACTATTATCACACCCAGAATAACTTCATTCAGAAAACAATTGAGGCGAAAACAGTGTATGGTTTCAAACAAGGAATCAGATATAGCTCTGAGGATTAAAGGGTTCAAAGGTATGGGGCAAAAGTGGGAACAGGGCACTGAGTCAGGTGATCAGCCAGGATTGTATCAAATGGTGGAGCAGGCTCGGATGGCCAAAGACCCTACTCTTCCTCCCATTTTCTATCTTTCATACTCTAGGATTTCTTTTTGTACTTCATTAATTTTGAACACACTACCAATGGCCATGAGTTGAGGGAACACAGCATTCCAGCCTGTACAGTACTTAATCATTTTAATACAAAAACAAAACATTCAAAATAAAAATAAATCCTAAAGATATTCTGTGAAATGTAAACTGACTGAGCAAAGGGGGAGCAGGTCAATATCCCGCTACTTACCCAGCAGCTGCGGGCTTCACTTGCAAATAGTTTTCTTGCACAAAGAGCGGTGCTATTGAGTAATCATGAAAGAAAAGGTCGGACTTGTCTATCAGACTCATGTGGGCCGCCTCCTCTCCAGTAGCAAATACTTTCCTCACAACATCAAAAGGACCCTGAAATAAGGAAATTGACTATTTTGTAAGAAATATCCATAAGGACTTTTTAAGTATATGGCAGTAAAATAGGATATTTATCTAATTGAATATCCAAAAGGTATTTTGTTTTTCAAGATTCAAAACATGATCAAAATTTTAAGATCATCACAAGTACGACTCAATATACTTCACAATTGTACTAAGCAAGACTAAAAGTGTAGCATGATTTTCCAAAACACCTTTTGTTCAGCTTATATCCTATTCCCCTTTGCAGTTTGTCCTGGGAATACCAGTGCTTGATCCCAAAGCTGAACGCACTAAATTGGGAGACAGTAGCTTAGCAGTCGCGTGACTGGACCAGTCATCCAGAAGTCCAGACTAAATGATCTGGGGACATGGGTTTAAAACCTCATCACGACAGCTGGAGGAGTTCAAATTTAATTAATGAATTGAAAACCAGTCTGAGTAATGGTAACCACTGCTAATTGTCATAACAATCCTATCTGATTCACTGATGTGTTGGAAGGACAGAAAGCTAACAATTTATCTGATCTGGCTTTCTCTGACTCCAGACCCACAGCAATGCCACTGACCCTTAACGGTCTAGCAAGCCATTCAGTTCACGGACAATTAGAGAAAGGTAACTTGCTGCTCAGTGTTAACATCAATACTCCTGAGCAGAAACCCCATAAATATGACTTAACAAATTATACTAATGAAAATCAAATATTAATCAGTACTAGGACACAAATTCACACAATTTGGGAAGCCCAAACTCTAAAGATCATATACAATACCTTCCATCATCTGTGCAACAATAGAGAACAAACCATCTAAAATGATGACCTCACCAGTTTAGTATCTTTTCTCGTCTTGCTGCCATTTTCTTTTGCCTGATCATAAGTCAAAGTCTTGTTTTCTGCACACCACATACTCAGATTATGCAGAACCTAGAAAATGTGGGGAAACAAAGACACAAGTGACAAGGTCAATGATATCTAAATATTCAGGAATCATGCTGAGTTTTGGACAGAGGAAAGCTTAAAATAAACTTAAGGACACTTGAAATAGCTCAAGAGTCTCAGTTCAGACTAGAAGGTGCAGTCTGATGAATTTAGAATTATTTCCTCTACCCCACCAGTTTAGCCACACATCAGGACCATGGAACAGACCACAGCTGAAGGGGATGGAGATGGGCTTTGATCAAGACTTGCTAATATCCCCCAAATACCTTCCAATGAGAGCTGCCGGAGGGAGTGACAAGACTACCTGACACCTGTTGACAAAGATCAGAACTTTAGAAACAGTGAAGATAGCAGCCCACAGAGAGAGAAGCAGGATGGTAACATCTGATTTGTTTTTCTTCCCCCAAAATAAATGCAACATGCAGAGAGGAGACCAAAAACAGTAGTTGCTGGAAAAGCTCATCAGGTTTGGCAGCATCTGTGAAGAGAAATCAGAGTTAACATTTTAAATTAGGTGACCCTTCCTCAGAACTCAGTTCTGAGTCACCAGACCCAAAACGTTAACTTTGATTTCTCTTTACAGATGCTGCTAGTCTGGTTGAGTTTTTCCAGCAACTTCTGTTTTTCCTTCATTTACAGCATCCAACGTTCTTTCAGTCTTCATGCAGAGGAGAGAGATGGAATACTTTCCAACAAGTATCAAATAAAACGCCTTTGTAAGCCTCAATGTCCAAAATTTTAATCTAATGACTGCGTTGTCAGTGTCTTGAATGCTTTGAATACCCATTTGTTGAAAAATAAACATGTGAATTGCCCAAGACATTAGTGCCCAGATCACACTCAAGACAGACTCAATATTATAAGACCTGCTGGAAAGCAAATGAGGAAAGTAAATTGATTGAAATTCATAAATATGATTAGTAAACAAGGAGCTTGCACTGTTAGAGGAGCAAAGAGATTTGATGTCCAGATACACACATCACTAAAGGTTGACACAGTGGTACAGAAAGCAATCAAAAAGGCTAATAATATTTATCAAGGGTGTTAACATCAAAGGTGGGAAACATTTTTATACAGTTGCACACAACCCTGATCTGACCCCATCTGGAATGCTGCATCAGCTTTAAACATTACATCGCATTGCCTTGGTTTGGCACAGATTCACCAGAATGCAAACAAGGTTTGGACAATTAAATTACGAGGATAGGTTGCATAAGCTTGATTTGTAATCCCTTAAGCAGAGGAGTCTGATCGTTATATAACAATTTTGAGAGGTTTGACAGAGAAGCTCTTTCCTCTAGCGATTATATCTTTAGCACATGTGGACATAAGCTAGGAGCTAGGCCATGAAGAAGTGAAATTAAAAAAAAAAAAAAACTTTTTCTACAAAGGATAGCAGAAATTTAGGCTTAGCCCTCCCAAAGGTCTGTGAATTGTTGTGGTTCTGTTCGCCGAGCTGGGAATTTGTGTTGCAGACGTTTTGTCCTCTGTCTAGGTGACATCCTCAGTGCTTGGGAGCCTCCTGTGAAGCGCTTCTGTGATCTTTCCTCCGGCATTTGTAGTGGTTTGAATCTGCCACTTCCGATTGTTAGTTCCAGCTGTCCGTTGCAGTGGTCGGTATATTGGGTCCAGGTCGATGTGCGGAAGCGACAGATTCAAACCACTACAGGGACAAAACGTCTGCAACACAAATTCCCAGCTCGGCGAACAGAACCACAACAACGAGCACCCGAGCTACAAATCTTCTCACAAACTGTAAAGGTCTGTGAATGCTCAACACAACTGTCAAGGAATACAACGCAAAACTAACAAGTAGAGCTCAGGGACAGACAAGTCATGACACAACTAAATAGTAAAATTGGTTTGAGCCTAAACAGCCTCCTATTTCAATTTACACTGCGTAAACAAGCTCAAAGATCCTCAGCCCTTGGCTCAAACCCCAGCTTCTTTTTAAATGAAAAAGAATTGCCTTTTTTTGAACTGTACCTTTCAGAATTTTGTTTGTTTCTATTTTCAGTTGATTCTGGAGAGTTATATACAAATGACAAGTATTGTGTTTTAAGCAATTAAACAATACTGCAAACTAAGTGTAGGAACAGTCATGTTATGAAGGACTTGCAGCCATTAGTTAGTAACAATGGCATAGATCCAGTTAAAACAAATTATTGAGGCAACAAGGCTGTTTCTGCAACCTATTATTTTACAGACTTGCACTGCACAAAATACAAACATTCTGATACCGATTCCAGTTCACAAACCTGTCTGATGTCCTGATTTGCTGCAAGTATAATTTCATTCATAGCAGGAGGGGGAATCTTCAAGCCTTCTTTAAAAGCAACAGTCATCATTGCTCCCTGAAAGAGAGTGTCTTATAGAAGTGATCAGAGGGTCATATACATAGGATTTTCTTCAGAAACAATACAGACAGTGAATTTTATTTTTGATATAGTAATAGGATGATGTAAAATAACTATTCCGTGATACAATTCTGCCTTGTCCCTACTAAAGCAGCCAGGCCTATGAGGTTCACTGAATACAATGGATAACTAATTTCCAGCTCACTTTTCATCACTATTTATGCCCTCGTGTGGAAGTGAGAGAAGGGTCACTTCTGCCAGTTTCTCAACAAGAGGGGCGGCAAAGATCCTATGGTTAAGAATGAAGGCGGGGTTGAGATTGCAAGCACAATATATAGATCAAAATAATTAATATTTGGGTGGTTAAATAAGATATCATAATTGCTACCTTCAAAGCAGAACAACCAATATATTAAAATTTAAACTACCTGGAAACCAAGCAATGGCAGAATACATATCAATTGACAAACAGAGAAACAACTAATCCAATCCCACCTTGATTTGTTCTACTCGAGGCCGCTGAAAGCGGAGGTCAAAGCAGTAATTGGCCAGTGAGCGGATCTTGGGATGATTTCGGTCATTACATATACAGAGAATAGGAACTTTGGTCCGTTTAATGAGAGAAATCATTTCCTAGAAAGGAAAAAAAATCCAAAATTACAACTAATCAGTTATCAATCAAGGTCTACATCTCCACTGAACTCAAAGCAGTCTTCATCCCCAGTCCAAACATACAAAGGTATCTAGGAAAGGAATTTCCAGATATTCTATTCCCTAATTAGTCTGTTTTTTTTTAAAATCAGGAGCATACATGGCTTTTGGATGGAGTATATATTGTGGAAACACATTGGATGGATCCGTGGTTTTTTTGCTTTTGTCACGGCTGCAAGTTTACCAGCAATTGCTAAATACAAATCAGGAACAGAAATACAAGGTGAATGTGATAAATGTGTATAATACATAACAATAATTTGGAATGTGGATTTTAAAGTGCAGAGGAATATAAATTATCCGAATATCAGATTATCTGAAGAAGATCTCGAGGTTCCGATTGATGTACTGTTTCTAAGACCTGTTTCCAACACTGATTGTGTCTTTTGTTTAGTGATTAAAAGTGAACTTGGCTTACTGAAATGCTGCCAAGAACAGTCCTGGGCACCTCTCCAAATGACTGACCTCCTGCCCTCTCTCTCTCCCCACACTTTCCCTGGAGTTCTACACAGATGTATACTTTAAACACCCCCCCCCCCAGATAGTGTCTCCAACATTGTTCTGTAGAGGCCAAAAGTAGAACCTGTCAAAAAGTTGCAGTAAGAAGTTGTGCGCGCGCGCTATTTGGAGACTCCCCCACCCCCCCCCCCCAAAAGGCAGCAGCAACAGTTGTTGTTGGTGTCCAGTCCGGCTGCCAAGGAGAGGGGGCCGGGGCAGGTGGGGTGCACGGGGTTTTTTGCCGGGGGGGGTACAGTGTTGGACAGGGTGCAGGGGATGGGCAGGGGTGCTACTGCCTAGTCTCCTGAAGGGGCGCAGACTTAACAGAAAATTCCAAACCCCAGAAGTAAATTATTGAATCAATCAACCGAATAATCAATTATGCAAATAAAACAGTGCCCGCCCATCTCGTTCAGATAATAGAGGCTCCTCTGTAGAAGCAAATATGGTTTTTGTTTTAGGGTTTCTGCAAGGGTAACTATTTCTCAAAAAAAAACGTCAAAGTCATTTGGAACAGTGAATTAAACAGAAATTACAGGCTTTCTTGGAAGTTAAGTGCCAAGCAAGGTACTCTTAAAATTAGTTGAAGAAACGCTTATAATGTTGTGTTTAATGACATACAAAAATTATAACAGTCAAATGCCACTAGTAGTTTGAGAAGAATTAGGTTTTATTTCAGAATAGCTGCTTCATATCTGCAGAAAGGCAATTGTTAGTTTGTAGAGAGAATCTGTAGAAATTTTCTGGCTGTCAGAACTGAAGGAATCTGGGAAACAAAACTGGAAACAGTCAAAAATAGAAGACAGATAAAAGCATCATACCAGATGCAAGTGGAGAATACATTAAAAAGACAGTATTAAGGAACTCCACCTGAATGCATGTGGCATTATACCAAAGGCTGATAATTTGATTGCATAAATTAAGGTAAATGGACATGATTTAATTACTGTTAAGACGATATAGCCAGATACTGAACAAAAATATCCAAGGATATTCTACATTTAGGAGGCATAGTCCAAAAAAGGAAAAGGAGAGGTAGCACTCTTAACATGAAACAACATCAGAACACCAATCACAGAGAATTTTCAATCAAAGGATCGAGATATAGAATCAGTTTGGGTGGACATAAACAGCAAGGGAAAACAAACACTAGTACCAAAATAAAACAAAAAACTCAGATCAAAATTTGTGAGAAGATTTGTAGCTCGGGTGCTCGTTGTTGTGGTTCTGTTCGCCGAGCTGGGAATTTGTGTTGCAGAGGTTTCGTCCCCTGTCTAGGTGACATCCTCAGTGCTTGGGAGCCTCCTGTGAAACGCTTCTGTGATCTTTCCTCCGGCATTTATAGTGGTTTGAATCTGTTGCTTCCGGTTGTCAGTTCCAGCTGTCCGTTGCAGTGGCCGGTATATTGTGCTTATTGATTGAATCTGTGGATGAGTGCCATGCCTCTAGGAATTCCCTAGCCGTTCTCTGTTTGGCTTGTCCTATAATAGTAGTGTTATCCCAGTCGAACTCATGTTGCTTGTCATCTGCGTGTGTGGTTACTAAGGATAGCTGGTCGTGTCGTTTCGTGACATAGGACAAAACAGGAAGACAGCTAACGATGCGCATCCATGAACTCCAACTAGTCTGCAACACAAATTCCCAGCTCGGTGAACAGAACCACAACAAAGAACTCAGATGCTGAAGATGCGAACCAAAAAACAGAAATTGCTAGAGAAATTCAGCAGATCTAGCAGCATCTGTGCAGAGAAATCAGCGTTACCATTGAGCCCAGTGACTTCTTCGGAACTCAATCTAATACTAATTTTGGACACATTAGAAATCAGGAAATTAGAGATGTGTAACATGGGTAATACAGTAATAATGGTAGACTTCAATTTGTATATAGACTGGGTCAACCAAATCAGATATGAAGGATGAATTCCTAAAGTGTGTACAAGATGGGTTTCAGGAAAAGTACATTCCGAAGTAAATTGGGGATGGGGCTACTTCAGATATGGCATTGTGTAATGAGAAAGGACAAATTAATAACTTTACTGTAAGATACCTTTTGGCAATACTGACCATAATATGATAGAATTTTATAGGAAGAATTAACACAACATAGCATATTCTGAAACTAGGATCTTAAATCTGAGCAAAGGAAACTATGAGGAGCAGGTTAGGTAAGGTGGATTTGGAAAATACATGAAAAAAAATGATGATAAACAGGCAATGGTTAGCAATTAAAGAAATATGACAAGGTCTACAACAGATATACACTCCTCTATGGAACAAACTCCCAAAGGAAAAGGCAAATTCTTGGATCAAAGGAACTGGACTATAAGAATGTCAGAAATAATGATAAATCTGAAGACTGGGAGCAATTTAGGACCAAGAAACTAATACAGCAAGGGAAAACACAAGTGCAAGCTAGCAAATCACAGAGGAGTCTGCTAAAGCAGTCTATTGGCATGTAGAAGAAAAAGGATAGATATGGGTCTATTAGAGGCAGACACAGGAGAATTTATTGAGGAGAACAGAAAAATTGCAAAGAAATTAACAGCTACTTTGCACTTGGCTTCAAGAAGAAAATCTCCAAAAGTACTCAGCCTCCAAGGAATTTGTTAAAGTGGAAAGCTAAAATAAATTAGATTAGTAAAGAGGTGGTGCTTGACAAATTAGCTGGATCGAGGGGCAATTAATCTCCTGAACCAGATGAACTTCATCCAAAGGTGTTGTGGGAAGTAGCAAAAGAGATGCATTGGTAGTTCTCTTTCTTAATGTTATAGACTCTGAAAATGTTCCTGCTGACTGGAAGATAGCAAATATAATTACTATTTAAGGAGACAGGAAGACAGAGAATGGAGAACTACAGACCTGCTGGCGAAGGAAGGATATTAGGATCAATTAGAGAAGGATATACTAACTGAACATTTACCAAAAAAAAAAGGACAGCATCAATGGATTTATGAAAGGGAAATCATATCTGACAAACTTGTTGGGATTTCCTTTTTCAGGATTTACCTACAGCATAGACAATGAATGCTGTGTATTTGAATTTTCAGAAGGATTTTGATAAAGTCCCACACAGGAGGATAGTAAATAACATTAGAGTTCATGGGAGTTGGAGAAACACACTAGTTAGATTGAGAATTAGTTAACAGATGGAAAGCAGAGTGTAGGAACAAATGAATTATTTTCAGGATGATTGGCTGTTTAGTAGGATACCGCAAGGGTCAGTGCTGAATCCACAATCCATAATCTGAATGTAGGGACAGCAGAAAAGGGCCTTTGAATTAATTTGATTTATGCGCTGTGAAATGTTTGAGAACTCTTGTGGTGCAGTGGCAGTGTCCCTATGTCTGTGCCAAGTGGCCCAGGTTCAAATCCCACCTGCTCCAGAATGATGATCGATTTGAAAATGAGTACGTGGGGACCAGTTGCAATATTTCTACATTTGCTGATTACACCAAACTGGGTGGGAATTCAAGTTGTGGGGAAGTTTCAACGGGACTTGGAGAGTAAGTGAATGGGCTAGAGTATGACAAATGGAATATGAACATAAGTATGAAGCTAGTCACCTTGGCAGAAACAAAAACAGAAAAGCTGTTCTGTGACATCCTTGACTTAGCCCTTCTTTGAGCCACATCATAATTCTGCATGGGAATCTGCATCTGCAAATCCCCAATCTTATTTACCATATGCAGTGCACATATATAAAAGCCCTGTAACCCTGACTCGCTTCTTGTTACCTTTGCCTTTATGCAAGACTCACCTATTGACTTACCTACTCTAGTGTTATCTATCCCTCCCAGTATTCCATCATTTGGTGTTCCTTTTTGAAATTTTCTCCTCATTCCCACAAATTCCCAGAATTATTTTTCCAATTGAGTATAATTAATTCTACTACGGTAGTTTACAGTGATTACGGTATATAGGTCAGTTGTTCAAATTCTTGATTCATGGGCAAAATGTGAATATAATTAATTTGTCAGCAAACAACTATGCCAAATCAAAAAATTCAACTCGGTCATAATGGGGTGGGAACCAGTAACACTCCCTAGAATAAGCTACAGGAGACCACAGTTACATTACTTCATGGATTGATTCTCAACACTGCAGTGGCGATAGAAACTAGCAGTAAATACTGGAGAACAAGAATGAAAATCCCAGAGTGGGCAAGTGCACTTTAGCAGGAATTTAAGAATTAAGCAATCTACACTTTAAATATAAATTTCACTGAACAGTCTCCTGTTCTTCTTTTAAATTATTTACTTACTCATGGGATTTGGGCATCACTGGTTTGCACTGGCAAAAGCAATTTATTGCCTGCAATGAGCTACCCTTGAGAAGGTGATGGTGAGCAGCCTTCTTGAACTACTGCAGTCCATGTGCTGTGGGTTGACTCACAATGTCCTTAGGGAGGGAATTCCAGGATTTTGAGCCAGTGACAGTAAAAGAACAGAGAAATATTTCCAAGTCAGGATGTTGAGTGGTTTGGAGAGAAACTTGCAAGTAGTGTCATTCCTGTGTATCTGCTGCCCTTGTCCTTCTAGATGGAAGTGGTCATGGGTTTGGAAGGTTCCCGCTGTCTAAGGATCTTCGGTAAATTTCTGCAGTACATCTTGTAGAGAGTACACACTGCTGTTACTGAACTTCAGTGGTGGAGGGAGTGGATGCTGGTGCTAATCAAGTGGACTGCCTTGTTCTGGATGGTGTCAAGCTTGAATGTTGTTGGAGCTGCACCCATCCAGGCAAGTGGGGAGTATTCCATCACACTCCCAACTTGTGCCTTGTAGATGGTGGAGTTGCTTTCGTGAGTCAGGTGGTTAGTTTCTCACCACAGTAATCCTCACCTCTGACCTGCTCTTGTATTTATATGGTGTGTACAGTTGGATTTCTGGTCAATGGTAAACCCAAGAATGTTAATGGGGGGGGGGGGGGGGGGGGAAGAAAGAAAGAGAGATTCAGTGATAGTAACACCATTGAATCTCAAGGGGTGGTGGCTAGACTGCCTTTTATTGGAGATGGTCATTGCCTGGTATTTGTATGGCACAAATGTTACTTGTCGCTTGTCAGCCCAAGCCCTAACATTGCCCAGGTCATGTTACGTTTGAAAATGTACTGCTTCAGTATCTGAGGAGTCACAAATGGTGCCGGATATGATGTAATAAGTGAACACCCATTTTTGACTTTATGATCCAGGGAAGGTCACTGATGGAGCAGCTAAAGATGGTTGACCCTAGAAAACTACCCCCTAGGAACTCGTGCAGAATTGCCCTGCAGCCAAGGTGACTGACCTCCAACAAGCAGCTTCCTATCTGTGACACCAACCAACGCAGACTTTGTTCTGATTCGCATGGATTCCAGTTTTTCTAGGGCTCCTTGATGTTACACTCAGTTGAACACTGCCTTGATGTCAAGGGCAGTCACTCTCACTTCACCTCAGAAATTCAGCTCTTTTGTCCATATTTGAACAATAAGGAGGTCAGCAGCTGAGTGGCCCTGGCAGAATCCAAACTAGGCATCACTGAACAGCTTATATCTGAGCAGGCACTGCTTAATAGCACTACAGATGACACCATCCATCACTTTACTGATAATCGAGAGTAAACTGATATAAACAGATATATAAATACTATATACCATTGGAAACACCATCCTGCACGTACAACATTAAAGAGCAGTTCCCCTTTTCGCAGTCACTCAATACACAAACATAAACTAGACTCGGCATTTCGCCAAAAGTTGCCTGGACATTGTTTAAACACATAAGCTTCCACATTAAATAAAGCAAACTGTTACCTGTATCCCTCCCCTGTCCTCATTGCCAGCCATTCCATCCACCTCGTCCATGATTAGCAAGTGTTTAGTGCTTACTGATGGTGCTCCTGAAAAGAAAAACATAATTTAGAAAAAGCAGAAAAGCTGGTTAGCTATTGTCAAATGGTGCCAACAGCTTACTGGAAAAACTGATGCAGACCCACTTCATTCATCAGCACCCACCTGATGAGAATCCTTTGATACTTGTATTGTTCAGTGACTCTGCTATCACTTCCTTCAGTGTGTTTTTGCTGCGAGCATCACTGGCATTAAGTTCAACATAGCTGTAGCCCAGATCCTTCCAGACAAAAAGAAATCTTTGAGTACTTCTGAAAACATATGTTGGAAAAGCAACCTGTTAACACAACAAATGTTTAAGTCTGCAATGGACTGCAGGACAGCGTACGGGAGGCAGGTCAAATCAAAGCATTTAATGTGAAATTGGACTGTTATCTGTAAAGGAAGAAAATACAGTGGTAGAGAGAGAAGTCAGGAGAATGGCACTCTGCAAACTGCTAACATAGTAAGCCAGCATAATCCCAATGAGCCTAATGGCCTCCTTCTGTACTGTAACAATTCACAATTGTGTGAACAAACCATATAAGGCTCAGATGAGCAAATATTTGGTCAAAGAGATAGGTCGAAGGTGTGTCTTTCAGGAGGGACAGAGAGGTATAGAAGGTATTCCAGAGCTATGCAGAAGTAGTTAAAATCAACCATAAACAAGAGGCCAAAATTAGGAACGTAGAGGGTTTAAAAGATTATGGGGAAGAAAAAGATTAGTGATAAGGAGGAGTGAGACCGTGGTAAAGATTTGAAAACAAGGATGAGAATTTTAAAATCAAAATATTGCTTGATTAAGAGTCAATGTAGTTCAGTGAGCGCAGAGGTTACAGGAGAATTGGACTTGGTACAAGTTAACATGCAGGCAACAAAGTTTTGAATGACATCAAGTTTACAGAGTGCAGCAGGTAAGAAACCAGCCAGGAGTTCATTACAGGGCCAATCTAAAGGTAATGAAGCATAAAGTTTCAGATGAGCTGAAACAGGGACAAAAGTCAGACAAATTTACAGAAGTACAAGCTATATATTAATACAGGATCAGAAGTTCATTTTGAATTAATTAGGACATCAAGAGTTGCAACCAGACTGGCTTAGTATCAAATGATTGCCAATGAGAGAGATGGAAACAGATTTCAAATTAGAAACCAAAAGCAATGTTTTCTGTCCTCCCAATATTTAATTGGAGGTAATTTCTGTTCATCAAGTAGTGGATGTCAGATAAGTTGCCTGGTAGTTCAACAAAAGTGGAAGAGTTGGTAACTTGCAGCTAGGGTCCTCACAGTGTACATATGAAAACTAATGCCACATATTTGAATGATGTTGCCAGAGGCAGCACATACAGAACAAACAGGAGAGGACAAGAATATTTCCTTGGGGAACCTTGGACTGGGGTGGAGACATCAGAGGTAACAGTGCAGAAGCCATTTCAAGCAATTCTTAGACTATTTCTATTGTATTTATTCAACTATCAAACATTTTCTGAAATCAGAACAACTGGAGGCAGAGACATAAGTAGAAGTAGCAATAGGCCATACAGCTCTTTGAGCCTGCTACACCATGAAATATTATCATGGCGATACTTTGCTTCAACTCTGTTTTCCGGTCTTAATGGACTTTTCCTTAGTCCACATGTGTGCACAAATGGTTTTACATTCCCCAGTCAGCAGACAGAACGTCGTCTCTGTCAACCTCTTCAGTATCTTGTACATTCCTTTGAGAAGATCTCTCATTCCAATCAATGCAAAAGATATAGATCCAATCCACTCAACCTCTCATCACAGAGCAATCCTCTTATCCCAGGGATCAATTTAGTGAATGATTGTTGCTCTGCCTCCAAAGCATGTATGTCCTCCCTTAAACATAACGACGAAAACAGCATATAGATCAGCAGTAGTCTCATCAAACCCTGTACAAGTGTAGTGAAGTTTGTTTATCCTTATACTCCAATATCCTTGCAAATAAGGCAAGGATGTAATTTGCCTTCCCAATTGCTTATTGCATCTATACACTATATGCTCCCTGCACAAGTACATGCAAATCCCTCTGAAAAACCAACGTTTACAATTTCATGCCTGAGCATGCAAAGGCATTTGTAAAATTTGCATTTCAACGTTGATTAACATATTCAATGTATACATTTTATGACTACTGCTCCCTTGAATACCAAAATCAGTTTCATCTTGGATTTCAGAACCGCTATTTCACTGCTCTAAGGAATGCAAGAGGAAATTTGAATAAGGTATTTAATATCATAAGGGTTTAAATAAAGTAATTTTTTTTTTAAAATGGCTTTAAATGGCTTAAGGGTTAATATCTGGAGGGATAAAGATTTCAGGAAAGTGATAGAACAATGAAAATGACATGAAAAAGATTATGCAATAATTTTGACTGTAATTCATGATGGGGACAGGGGCCTGTTAGGGTGGAGAATACAGATTAATTAGGAAATTGACTAAGTATAAAAGCGAAACAAATCTGGGGACAGAGTGAATAATTGGGAGTAAGCAGAGTTATTCAAAAGAACAGTCACAAAATGATCTCCTGCTTTGCACTGTTCTAGGATTCCAAAGGTCACAGCATTTAATGAGTCACAGCAATGGGTAATGGTGACAACAGAACAGACCAACATCTCTGCCCATTTTCTGCACAAAGCTCTCTTTAGATACATTTACTCCTTGTTGGGGTACAATTCCATAGACTCCAATGGTGCTCTAATGCCTCACTCAAAAGGTATTTCTTCACATGAGCCTTAATCAGGATTGCTGGCAGGTTAATTCACTGAAGGAAGCATGACAAGCCAATCATTTTCTGTCCTTCCCCAACCATGTAGCTCAACTCATGAGATAAATTGATTTTGTCAACAAGAGAATGTTCAGAGGATTTTTTTTACCCATTTGATCTTGGTATTGGTTTGGTTAGATGTGTACACCAAACAGCCCAGCATTTAAAATCAGAATTTCCCCAGGCATCAACATTACTTTTAATAAGCTGGAAACCAGGTGCAGCTCTGATATATGAGCTCCCATGAAAATCTGTCACTTTTGAATTAGTCTTCCCAATGAATAATAAAATTAACTCATGACTCATAGCAAAGTACCAAGCAAAATAATAAAGTGGGCAAAGCATCCAAGTGGAGAAGAAACCAATTATCTTAGCAAGCATACCGATAACTATGGACATTGATTCAAAGTACTTAGCAAAAAAAATGGAAGGGGAGTTGAGTTTTTTTCCCCATTCAGAGGGTGGCAGATGCTGGAACCCAGTTTCTGGAAGGGTTGTAAAGTCAATGAGATTTCTGCATGAAGAAATACTTGGTGAAAAGTATTTCCAAGAACCAAGTTGGCATGATATAAAATGCAATTAATGCTTTTCGTGAGAATTGCTTGCAAGGTTGCATAAACTGCTTGAAATATATATCAATACTTGCGCATTTTTCAGAAACTGTAAGCTGTAAGAAACTGTGAAACATCCATTAATGACATTTTATTAATTACAGGAAAATGAACAAAAAGACAGCCTAGCTCTTAATGTGACAACTGCTTATAATAGAACACAAGATAACAGGAGATTACAGTAGTTAAATTTCTACATTAAGAAAGTTCATTGCACTAAATGTTAGTGCATCAATCCTTTGATGTATTTGTACTACCTGAAATTACTGTTTTCTCTCAGATGTTTTCAGCTTTCATTCCAGCAATTAAAATGTAAATGCTTGCAATCAGGATATTGTTGCTTGCAAACAAGATCTGTATGCTCAACATAAATGAATTCAGACGGATTAAAAGCTGCCCCAAAAGTCCAAGAGGCTGACTGGCCACATCCTAAGGTATTAATCCAGCTATGATTTAAGAAATGTGACATGATTTATTCAAGGTATCAAGTTGCTTCTGCCAGGCTTAATACTACAACTTCAGTGTTACTGTAAAATGCAAAAAACTGCATTAAACATGCACATGTTAATCATGGAAAGGAAAATACATTTTATCCAAGCATTAAGGTGTTCTTACCTTACAGACCAGAGTGGCTGTGGTTGTTTTACCTACACCAGGAGGACCGGACAGCAGTGCAGCTTTGAAACTTGAACCATCATCCTTTCCACCAAATTTAGTGAATTTTGCTGGACAAAGGGACATTAAAAATATAACTGTATGCTCTGCACTGTACAGACAGAACAGTGCACAATTATTACAAGAAAGCATTTGAGAGCTATTTTCATACGTTGTAAATGATCTTGAGAATCCCTCATTAGCAATTATTTCACGATCTCTGTATTGACTGGTGCCTGTAGCTGGCAATACGAAAATGGAACTGAACATAATAAAAGTTTATTGAGAAAAAGGGAATAGTATTGACAATAGCTCTTTCAGCTCAGGCATGATGGACTGAAATGGCCTCCTCTATGCTGTATCATTCTATGTCATACATAGTATTGTGAAACATCATACAATATTAACCAAAATTATGCTTCCAAAAAATAAGATTGAAATGAATGGAAGAGATTAGATTCTTATGCCAATTGGAATCTACGTACCTAAAAACACAAATGTTTCTTGCCAAAAAAAGAAAATTCTGATTTGAAGGGAGCAAACTGTTGTGTGAAGATCAGTATGTGGTTAAAAACAGCGGTTGCATTCATGAGAAATCACTGGATAAAATAGGACTGTCAACAAGTGAAAGGACCTTAAGGGTGTTTAAATTATAAGGAAGAAAAAAAGACATCAAGGGTTGAGTTTAGCTTTCAATTATAAAAACTTGGAAAGTTGATTATTAAAGTCAGTAGAGAATAGGTGAACTGCTTTCTTCAATCAAGTAAAGGCAGAAAGGCTGCGTAATAGAAAACTTGACAGAATAATCAGGTACAAGAGGAGGTTCTCCAAGAAGAGCAAACTGTTGAAACATTAAACGATAAGTTGACTTGAAACAAACCAAAGTCTCCATTTCTAGATCAGATCAAAACCAAATAAATACCTAGACAACACTAAAGCAAGTTGCCACGGATGTTGAACATCTCAAATAAAACCAGAAATTCTGAAAATATTCAGCAGGTCTGACAGCATCTGTGGAGAGAGAATACACAGTTTCCTCACATACAAACTTTCACCAGAACCCTAAAAGTCATAGCCTGTTTCTCTCTGCATGGATGCTGCCAGACCTGCTAAGTATTTCTACCATATTTTATTTTTATTTCAAACAACCAGATGAGTCTGCTAACCAATCTGGGTCATGTAACTTCATCAGTCAGAACAAGCTAGTTCTACCTAAACAGTTATTGACTAGCATTTGTCCAAGAAACATAGGTTTCCAATACATATCCAGTATGCCAGTAAATTTAAAAAGTTGCTGTTTGTCTTATGGGCTACCTTGGATGTTGTCACCTTGTCATTTATTTGTTTGCAATTAATTGCTGAGGCAGTGCAAGGATTCAGAGAAAACTGGAAGAACTCAGTGGATCGTATGGAGAGGAAGTGCAGCAATTGATAGTTCCTCTAGATGGAGCAGTGAGTTGCTCCTCGCCTATATTTGTAAGTGGCACATCTTGACATTCTGAAAGAAATCTTTAAATAATGTAGTTAAATGAGAATTCATTGATGTACTAATTTATTTTTCACCATGTGACATGCAGACCAACTTTGGCATATTTCAAATTTTGATGGCCAATTATCTCTATGCTCTTCAAAGCTCCAAAGTTTCAGTTTAGCTCAATGTGCATGAAAAAGCAACACAAAAGAGAAGCAAAATTTGAACTATTAAAGTTTCTCCAGCATTAAGCACAAAAGTCATTTGGGGAAGCGAATGCAAGATGGGCCTGGAACCTAAAGAGCAAAATGAAGAGGTTCAGGATGCTGAGGATCTCCCAGTGCAGGCTGGTATGCAATGCAGATGTTTATTCTTACTCCCAGTCATTCACATGTTCATGTAGTCTAGTCATTCTGACGAAGAGTCAAACATTAATTGTTATTTTCTCTCCCCACAGATACTGCCAAACAAGCAGAGTTTTTCAAGCATTCTCTGCACGTTTTAGTCATTTGCAAATTTTGTAGGCATTACAGCATCAAAGCACACTAATTATTGTCAAATCACACAAAGGGGCTTGTCACTGATAAAAGAATAACACCTGTTACACTATTGTTTCTATACAGAAAATCACTGAGAAACAGCCATCCACAGCCTCAGGATATGGAGATGATCACCACCTGCCAGTGTCAGAGTCAAACAGCACAAAACAAACCCTTCAGTCCAACCAGGCCCAAACTAAACTAGTCCTATCTGCCTTCACTTGGCCCAGATCCCTCCAAACATTTCCTATTTGTGTACTTATTCAAATGTCTTTTAAACATTGTAACTGCATCCACATCCAAACACTTCCTCTGGGAGGTTCATTCCACACACAAACCACCCTCCAAAAAAAATTTGCCTCATGTCTTTTTCAAATTTCTCTCCTTTCATCTTAAAAATGTTCCCCCTTGTTTTGAAATCCTTCATCCTAGGGAAAAGACAACTACCGTTAACTCTATCTATACATCTCATTGTTTTGTAAATGTCTATAAAGGTTACTTCCGAACCTCCTAGGCTCCAGTGAAACAGTGCTCCAGCCTATCCAGCCTCTCCTTATAACTCAGACCTTCCACACCCAGCAACATCCTGGTAAATCTCTTCTGAACCCTCTCCAGTTTAATAATATCCTTCCTATAACTGGACAACCAGAACTGGACACAGTATTCTAAAAGAGACCTCACCAATGTCCTGTACAACCTCAACTTGACTATCGAACTTCCCTTGGAGTTTGAAGGTCTGAGCAATGAAGGCAACATGCCAAACTCCTTTTTAACCACCCTACATGTGACGCAAACTTCAAGGAATTATGTACCTGAACCCCTAGGTCCCTCTGTTCTATAACAGTACTCAATGCCCTACCATTAATTATATTAGCCCTATCCTGATTTGTTTCACAAAAATGCAATACCCCTCGCATTCATCCAGTTTGAACTCCATCTGCCATTGTTCAGCCCATTAACCCATTTCATCAAGATCCCTTTATATTCTTAAAAATCCTTCTTCTCCATTGTCTACAATGCCACGAATTTTGATGTCATCCGCAAACTTACTAACCATGCCTTCTATATTCTCATTCAAATCATTTACATGAATGACAAACTAGACAGGACCACGAATCGATCTCTGTGGAACACTGTGTGATGGGCCTCCAGCCTGAAAAGCAACCCTCCACCACCTCACTGTCTCCTGCCACTAAACCAATTATATATCCAAATGGAAAGCTAACCTTGAAGTCCACATGACTCAACTTTATTAATTAGTCTACCATGAGGAACTTTATCTTAGGCTTTACTAAACAACATCTGCTTTGCCTTCAATCTTTTTGGTAACTTCCTCAAAACGAAATCAAGTTTGGGTGACATGATTTTCCTCACACAAAACCATGATGGTTATCCATAATGTCCAAAAGATGCTACCTTTTAAAATCACTTCAAACTGTTTACCCACAACCAAAGTCAGACTCACGGGCCTATAGTTCCCATGTTTCTCCTTACACCTTTTTTTAAACAAATGTACAACACCTTCCACTCATCAGGCATCTCCCCGTAGTTATGGATGATGCAAATATTTCTGTAAGGGATCTTGTAATTTCCTCCCTTACTTCCCACAATGAACTGGGATATATTAGATCAGATCCCAGAGATTTATCTACCTTTATATTCTCTCAAACTTTCTTTTCTGTAATATGAACTGTTTATAAAACATCAAAATATATTTCTCAGCATTGTCTAGCCTCCATTTCTTTCTGCACAGTAAGACAAATGCAAAATATTCATTTAGTATCTCTTCCATCACCTGGAGTTCAACACAAAGATGACCTTGACCATCAAGGGGCCCTACCCTTTCTCTAGTTGCCCTCTTGCTCTTAATTTATTTGTAGAATCACTTTGGAATATCCTTAACCTTATCTTCCAATGCTATCTAACATCCCCTCTTTGCCTTCCTGAGTTCTTTCTTAAGAATGCCCCTATACGCTAAAAACCGAAAGAACCGTGGATGCTGTAAATCAGAAACAAAAACACAAATTTATAGAAAAGCTCAGCAGGTCTGGCAGCATCTGTGAAGAGAAATCAGAGTTAATGTTTCAGGCCCAGTGACCCTTCCTCAGAATGTTCTTTATACTGATTAAAAGATTCAACTGAACCAAGTTAGTGATATCTAAAATAAGATTAGTTTATTCTGGACTAGAATCTCAATATCTTTACTCATCCATCGTTCCTTAATCTTAGCAGCCTTACCCTTCAGCCTAACATTAATGTAATGCCTCTGAACTCTCATCATCAATCCTTGAAAGCTTCCCACTTGTCAGACATTCTTTTACCTGGGAACAGTCTACTCCAATCAACTTTTAAAAGTTTGTGCCGCATACCATTAAAATTTGCCTTATTCCAATTAGAAACTTTAACTTTTAAAGGATGCTTATCCTTTCACATAACCATTTTGAAACTAATAGAATTATGATAGCTGGACCCAAAGTGTTCCCCCACTTTTACTTCAGTCACCTGCCTTGCCTTATTACCCAAAAGGAGATGTAGTTTCACTCCTTCTCTAGTATGAGCACCTACATATTGATAGAGAAAATGTTCTTGAACACATTTGACAAATTCTTCACCATCCAAACCTTTAACACAATGGTAGTCCCAATCATTGCTCACTTACGTCTCTCCCCACCTCCAAGAGTCAGCACAAATATATTCCCTCCAAGATTCAGGAGAGAACACTTGCGAAGCACACAGGCTAAGTTAGGACATGCAAGTAGCATTCGTAGAAAAGTAGGAACTTGCTGACAGAAGTGTCAAATCAATGCCCCTTCAGCTTCCTGTCCATTAGCAGGGGTTAAAAGTATTCTTGGCAATGTCCAAAGTAGGAGCCAGTGCCCATGGGTCTGCTCTGTCTGAATTCACCAAGCAGAGAAACTGGGGGATTGTATCCTGATGCAGGACCTCATTCTAATGCTGTGAGATACTGACACAGATCTCCGGACACAAAGTTGGGGTAAAAGCAGGGGGAGATTTGCCTGCTTATATAAGTCCAGTGATTTAAGGTTAAGATTTTCACCCTCATGCCTATTGGTTGTACTTTTCCAACGTTCTCCTACAATCCTCTAAGATTTCTGTATTCCTCTAATTACCACCTTTTATATATTCCTAATTTCCCTCACCTCTCCAGTAGCAGCTGTGCCTGATTCTAAACTGTTGCCTTCTTCTTTAAAAGGATCTTTCAAAACTAAATTAAAGCTTTGGTCATGTTACTAAAACTTATGTAGCTGGGCAAGTCAAATTTTCATTTATTACAAACCCGCTTCCATGAACGAAGCCTTAGAATAACTCACTTGGCTTATGCTTCCATATAAATGCAAGTTGTTGTGCACATGCTCATGACCTCATGATATGATAATATTAACTCTGCAGAAGTCTGTTTGCACAGATACAATACACTGGTATATTTCTTCATGACTGTCAAAGAAAACATGTCGCCCTTCCGAAACAAACAGCTAAGTGACAAAAACAGAAATTGCTGGAGAAGCTCAGCAGGTCTAACAACACCTGGGAAGAGGAATTAGAGTTAATGTCTCAGGTCCACTAACCCTTCCTCAGAACTAGAGACTTCTAAGTGACTCTGGAAAGAATTGGATAGTCCAAATTACAGAAGGAACAGGGATGGCTGCAATTCTGAAAGGACAGACCTAGATAGTGCTTTGATGCAAACATACATAAAGAAATAAAACCTTACTATTAGCCACTTCGGATTCAACAGATACTGCATCAAATTAAAAATAAATATTTGTATCATTCTCACCTGTGGGTTTGCTGTCCCCAGAGTTGTTCACATGCCATCGTTTCAACCAACGAACTAGTTTATTTGCACAGCTTTGTTCCCCTTGCTGTCCTATTATATTCTTCAGCGCTGCAGGTTTGTATTTATCCACCCACAGCAAACTCTGCTCTTCCTTCATTGAAGTTTGCAACTGAGGTTCACACTTCACTTCAGGTTGATTGCTGAAAGGATCTGCTTTGAACAAAATACTCCTCTTAGCACATCTTGAAGACTCGCCGTTTTCAGGTGTTGACGGACTGCCCTTGTTATCTTCACACTGTTTCTTCGATATCGGTGAAATCGTCTTGCTCTGGTGTTCGCCTTTCTGCATGATCCTCCCACCCTCTCTCGCATTATTTGATTTCTTCACCTGCAATTTTAAAAACAAGAATAAAATCTCTCTGCATTAAGTAAACAAAGCAGTTTAAATTAAATTAACCTTGCTAAAAACGGGAAAGATGATCCTACAATGATTAAGTCATCTGTAAACACTATCAAACACATTCTGAAATTTTAAGGGTGAGCTGCCTAATTGATTTGAACATGCACAAGTATTTACTTCATTTAAGTAGTTAATATGCAGTACTAAAAGCATGAGTCACTCGATTTGATTGCCTTAAATTTGTTAAAATGATAACTAAACCAGTAAACATTCTTGTCTGAGTCTCAATTTAAATCTTAAAAGGATTGAACTGATACCTACAACACTAAAATGAGTCTCAACAGTAATTTCAGTGAAACATATTCAGCAACCATCAGTAACTTTATGACTTGCTCAGGAGGAGTTAAACAAAGAATTCAATGAAGCACTTACAAGTTAAATTGCTGCAATTGTCAACTCTGAAGAGGAGCCACAGCACAGCTTGTGTCAGATTGCAACTTCAAGATTTCAAAACACACATACATGACAGCTCAAAGTTATGATCAGTTTCAGAGAAGTAATAATAGCAAACACTGCCAGTTTGCCATGAGTCCTCCCACAAAATACAGCCCATCATGTGCAGGGATGAAACAATTGATTTCATTAGGGTAGGTTGGAGTAATAGTAAGTAGATGAGATCTAACAACATCAGATCTTGTCTGGAATCCACTTAGCCCCAGTTGTGATGATACAATGGCTTTAAGAAGTGTATTTTGTCCTGCTTTTTTATTAAAATGAAGAGAGGCTGAGACCGAGGTGCCAAGTGGTCTCTTCCAAGTCAATAAAAGTAAGCAGCTTGTGAGGCCTTGGGTTTTTTTTAAGTTGGAACAATAGGAGCAGTATGTAGGGGTGGGGTCAAGCTCCCACAGAACCAGGATTTTAATTTAACTTTCAGCAGTTGCTGGGTCTTGAAGCTAGAAGTGAAAGCTGTTATTCCTCTGTTCGGCTGAAAGCTTGAGCTTTCTTCCTGCTGCTGGAATTACATGTGAGACAATTTACTTTACTGAATTTGTCTTTGCTGAGTGAGTGTGTTTATGGAATGTTACTATATTAGAAAAGTTACAGTTTAGTAATTAAATAATCTACTTTTCGGTTGAGTTTTCCAATACAGTTAATTTATTCCAATGCTTCTTTAGTTGGTTTGTATTTAACTGTTGTGTAAAAGTAAAGTGTGTTTTGCTTCAAGCCTGGTAGTTTGACCAATCAAATTGTATCTGGATTACAATGCCTTACAACTGCCTTTAAAACTAAAAAAGTTGGGATATAGACTATCTTCTAAATATATTTTATGGGGATTTGGTCTAGTCTGGTCCATAACAAACTGAGGTTCATCCAGGATCAAAATCTCTAATCCCAGGTTGGGTTTAGCATTACTGTACTCAAAGACAGTGGGTAGTGAGTGTTGGTGTTCTCTTTTCAGATGGTGCATTCAGTTGGTTTAAATAGGGTGTATAGCTCTCTCTCAGTCAATAGCTCTCTCTCAGTCAATAAGGACTACGGGGAGAATGCGGGTGTGGAGTTGAAATGCCTATCAGCCATGATTGAATGGCGGAATGGACTCGATGGGCCGAATGTCCTTACTTCCGCTCCTATGTCTTATGGTCTTAATAAGAATTTCCTGGGGGTAGAAGAAGTGAGCAAGGCAAAGCTTTTGGAATTGGCAGAAAAACTGGAGTTGGGGTTGCCTTTGTCAGTGTGAAAACGGGAGGTAATTGCAGCAATAGCCCAACGTTTAAGAATGCCAGAAATGTACTCTGAATCTTTGGAAATGGCTAAACTTCCACTGCAAATGAAACAGCTTGAATTAGAGGCAGTGGCAAGAGTGGAACTGAAAACTCAAATTCAACTTAAAAATGGCAGAGGTAGAAGTGAAAAGGAGTAGTGATGAGGCCAGTGAGGGAGAGGCCTAGTATGGATCTGTTTAAACATTTCCAAACATTGCCCAAGTTTGACAAAAAAACACTGAAGCTTTTTTCATTACACTTTAAAAAGCGGCTAATCAAATAAAACGGCTGATAACCTTGTGGGTATTGTTGATCCAAACAAAGTTGGTAGTAGACCTAGTGAGGTATTTGCAACACTGTCAGGACGACATATTGGGGGAATATAATGAAAATAGATCAGACGCTCTTAGAGATTATTGTTTTAGAAGAGTTCAAAACTTTACGTCCTGAAGTAAATCATTTGGAAAAGCACAGAGTTAATAATATAAGATTAGCAGCAGAAACAGATGACTGAGATGGCTTGTAAATCAAAGTTTGGCTTCTGACATCAATTTCAATCTTTAAGGAATAAAAATTGGGGAAAGGAGAAATCCTTAGGTGGTAAGGGAAAAGGAGATCTCATTGAAGATAGGAAAGATAGTTTTTACCACATGGTAAAAAGGAAACCCACGAGGGGAAAGTTAAAAAAAAAAGCTCAGGTGTTTTCACTGCAATAAAACAAGCCACATGAAGTCACCGAGTTGATGGTTTAGAAAAAGCACTGAGATGACGGATGTGAAAAAACAAGATAAGCCAATGAGTTTTGTTGAAGTGATTAAAGAGATCCCAGTACAAGCTAAAAAGCTGCAAAAGCATCTACACGTGATCATGGGTTAGTTAATAAGAGAGTACCTGATCTCTTTAAAGAATTTACCTGTGCAGATAAGGTTTACTCAGGTGTTCTAGAGGTAAAGAAATTAAAATTTTGAGAGATATGGGAGCAAGTCAATCTTTGATAGTGAGAGAGAGAGATAAGGAGATATCCAATTCAGAACAGGTATTGCAAGAAAAGCTTGCAATATGTGAACTTCCATTATTTTAGACGAGGTTGGAGAGTCCGGTGAAAAGTGGTGAAGTGTTAGGAAAATTCTCTGTTCCAAACACACATTTATCCTTGGCAATAACGTACCATTTATACTCTTGTATAGACTGAATTTTAAATACTTTTTTAAGCTGAAGTTAGGGGGTCAACATGAGGTATTGTTTGAGGAGATGCAATTCATGTGTAGTACGAGTCAAAAAAAAAATGGACAAACAAGAATCAGACCTCTATACAAACAAAAGAAAAAAAAATTATGGCAATTATTGAATATTTATCTACAAAATAACTGTCTCCATTCTGCCTGCTACAGTAGAATGGTACAGTAGTTCCCCCCTACACACAGGTGTACATTCCAAGACGTACCGCAGAAACCCAAAACCACGGATAGGTGCAAACTCATTCATTTAAATAGGAGATTTACCTTTCCGGCAGCCCCTGGTCCCTGGTTCTGGAATGTTCCCTGTAATATGTTCAGACCACGGTAAGCCACAGGTAACTGAAACCATGGAAACTAACACCACAGATATGACGGTTGCCCTGTACTGTCATACAATTACAGTAATTCTGAAAACCTGCAGCAGAGCGTGACGGCAGGTGAACTGGAAGACGCGCAATGGAGCAGCATGGCCAGCAGGTTGGAAAGCCAGAGCAGAGCACAACAGGCAGGCACACTGACTCATAAATGTTGATCTGTAACTGTGAAGAATTAGGGTTGACTTATACATGAGACTTATACATGGAAAACACAAGATTTTTTGGCCAAAGCAAGCAGTTGGCTTATACCTGAGATCGACCTATATACGAGTATATATGGTAAATGGATTATAGGTGGGAGTGATGCCTACTGTAGTTGAAAAGCCAGTGGAAAATCAGACAACTGAGGTATTACAGGAAGTATATCCTGTGATTTTTCTTGACTGTGTGGTTACAAAGCTACAGATTGACGCAGCAGAAATCGATGAGTAAAGATAAGAAAGTTGAAGTTCAATTATCAGAAACAAGGTTTGGATTAAATGGTCAAGAAAAAACAAGAACAGATGGAGGACAAAGCGGACATTTTTAGTTCAGAGAAATTAGCTGAATTACGATAGAAAGTTGAAAAACTGTCAAAAGCATTTACAGAAGAATCCATGTGAATCCCAAGAATGTTACTACCTTAAAACCAAAGTCTTGATGAGGGAATGGAGACCATTACATATTCAGGTGAATGAAAAATGGGCAGGTCGTCAAGTTGTATGACCAATGGGTTATAGAAAGGTGGTTTTTGTGGGTAGCATATGAATTACCAGTAGGTGGTCATTTGGGAGTAAGGAAAACATAAACCAAAATACAAAAGCTTTTTTTTGGCCTGGACTGCATAAGGGTGCAGCCAGCTTTTGCCAGACATGTCAAACGTGTCAGGTAATAGGAAAACCTCAGGCAATTATAACACCAGCACCCTTAATACCCATTCCCACTATTGAGAACTTTTGACAAGAATCTTAATTGATTGTGGAGGACCCCTACCTAAAACAAAAAGTGGGAATCATTACTTGTTGACCATAATAGATGTGCCTATTAGATTTCCAAAGGCAATTTTAAGCAGTATCACAATTAAAAGGATTGAAAAAGAAACTACTCAAATTTTTCACTAGATACAGATTACCCACAGAAGTACAATCAGATCAAGGGCCAAATTTTACAAAGTTATCCAAGGAAGTTATGGATAGTTTAGGAATAAAATAATTCAAATCCACCATGTAGAATTGCAGCAAGCAGTGGAACAGGGGCATCAAACTTTAAAGAGCTCATTAAGGACCTGTAGTCAAGAGAATCCAGAAAATTGGGATAAAGGAATTCCATTTGTACTTTTTGCAATTTGGGATTCACCTAATGAATCAATTAAATTCAACCTATTTGAATTAGTTTTTGAGCATGAGGTGAGAGGACCACTGAAATTAATTCAGAGGAAATTGATAAGTCAGAATTCAGAGACCACATAGTTGGATTGTGTGTCAAATTTTAGGGAAAGATTAAATAGAGTGAGTGAGTTGACTAGACAGCATTTAAAGGTAGCACAGCATGTGATGAGACAGATTAGATTAGATTCCCTACAGTGTGGAAGCAAGCCCTTCAGCCCAACATGTCCACACAGACTCTCTGAAGAGTAAGCCACCCAGACCCATTTCCTTCTGACTAGTGCACCTAACACGATGGGCAATTTAGCATGGCCAATTCACGTGGCCTGCACGTTTTTGGACTGAGGGGGGAAACCGGAACACCCAGAGGAAACCCACGCAGACATGGGGAGAATGTGCAAACTTCTGGAATCGAACCTGGGTCTCTGGTGCTGTGAGGCAGCAGTGCTAACCACTGAGCCACCGTGCTGGCCTAAACTAGGCAGGAAGGAAACAAGATCAAAAATTCGCAATTTGGCTGGTGGAGATAAAGTGTTAGTGTTTTTTAAAATATATTCATTTGTTGGATTTGGGCATTGCTGGCTGACCAGCATTTATTGCCCGTCCCTAGGTGCCCTTCAGTAGGTGATGGTGAGCTGCCTTACTGAAATCGCTGCAGTCCACCTGCTCAGGGTTGACCCACAATGACATTAGGAAGGGAATTCCAGTATACTGACCCAGCAACAGTAAAGGAACAGCAATATATTTCCAAGTCAGGAAGGTGAGTGGCTTGGAGAGGAACTTGAAGGTGGTGGTGTTCCCATATATCTGTTGCCCTTGTCCTTCTAGATGGAAGTGGTCATGGGTTTGGAAGGTGCTGTGAGGATCTTTGGTGAATTTTTGCAGCGCATCTTGTAGATACTACACTCTGCTCCAGATTGTTGGTGGTGGAGGGAGTGGATGTGGTGTCAATCAAGCATGCTGCTTTGTCCTGGTTGGTGTCAAGCTTCAAGAGTGTGTTGTTGGAGCTCCACCGATCCAGACAAGTGGAGAGTATTCCATCACTTGTCTGACTTGTGCCTAGCATATGGTGGACAGACTTTGGAGAGTCAGGTGGTGAGTTACTCACCACAATATTCCTAACCTCTGACCTGCTCTTGTAGCCACTGTATTTATGAGGTTAATCCAGCTGAGTTTCTGGTCAATGGTATTCCCCGGGATGTTGATAGTAGTAGGCTAACCCTTAAAGGCAAGGTTTACTGAGCCTTGTCAAAAGGAAATTGAGTGAGGTGAATTATTTCATAAGAATGCCAGATAGAAAGACTCACTGTATCATGTGAATACACTCAAAAGGTATTTTGACAGGAAAGGAAAGCAAAAGGAGAATGAGTTACTAGTTAAAATAGAGTGAAGAACCAAGTTCAGATGATTCTGAATTGGATTGAGCGTTCCTCAAATTCAATTGGACAATGAGGAAGTTCTCAAAAATTGGGATAAATTACTGAGTTACCTTCCAGAGGAAAATTGAAATGACCTGAGAGAGTTATTACAATCACGTGGAGATATGTGAGAATAAGCTGGGAAGTACTAAGCTAATTACACATGATATTGATATAGAAAATGCAATATCCTATAGTCTCAATCCTCTGAAGTTAGCACAGGTTCAAAAAAAAAGAGATTGAAAGCACGTTCAGATGGTACCCAATTACCTTCACAAAGTCAACGACATTATAAAATGAGACTCATATCCTATCCACATTTGGAAGACTATACTGAGAAGGGGGGAAAGTAACTTATATTTCCAAGTAGGACTTACTCAGAGGATACTGACAGGTACCTTTATTCAAAACAGCAAAGACAATTTTGGCTTTTGTGACACCAAATAGACTGCACCTGTTTAAAGTTATGCCATTTGACAAAAACTGCATCAGACACATTTCAAAGACTAACCAATAAAGGTTATTTCAGGATTACCCAATTGTGTGGCGTACACAGATGATCTGGTAATTTTTAGTCACACATGGAGGAGCTATTGGAATTGTTTAATCGATTTCAGGTGGTGGCTTGGTGATAAACCTGCCTAAAAGTGAGTTCACAAAAGCCAGAGTCACTTTCCTGGGCCACGTCTTCGGACATGAATAGATGGCCCTACACGATGTGAAAAGGTTATTTGGGAGTTTCCCAGACCACTGACGAAGGACATATTATGATTCTAGGGTCTAGGTGGTTTTTAATTGAAAATTCCTCCCAAATGTTAGCAGTGTGATTGCTCCACTGACTTGACTTGAAGAAATCTGAGGACTTTATAAACTGACCTCATTTTCAGCTGCAATCTCATACTTGGATCTCTTTCCTGGCAATCTACGAATTAGATCCAGCAATCCATCTTCATCAATTTGCTTTGTTCCAAAACTCTCAGCCTAAAAAAATTAAAATTCAATGAATACACTTTCCAGAAAGATCAATAAAGCAAAGAACAGAAATTTTGAAGATGTTGCTAACATCTGCTATTATCTCATTAGAATATATTAGTTTCATAATTGCGGTATCACAAAGGCCACTGTTAATGCCACAGAATCATCAGCACTCAGAACAGACTGCATCAGTTGTGCCTCATTTTAAGACTGGAGGGAACAGTGCTCAGCACATTGCACTAACAGATACTCACCTTGTCCAGTTTTGCTCGTCCACCTTCTCGACCAGTTACCAAGTAATTGGTTTTCTTGCTAATATTTCCTGTCAGCTTCCCTCCATAACGTTCGATTAAAGATTTAGCATCATCACGTTCCATGGACTCCAGGACTCCTGTAATAACGAACGAAAGTCCTTCCAAGCAGTTCTCAGCTCCCTTAATGATAAGAATTTGAATAATCATTCAAATCAGAAGAGACTCTGTGCACAAGGTATTTTTGATATCTGAGAAGGCAGAGTGTGAAGGACAGCTACAGGTGTAATAAATGTTCAGCTGACAAGTTTCATCTTCTATCCTGTCCAGGAATACAGGTACAGTATAAACAAACCCTACCCATGTACAGGAGCAATAGATGGAATGGTCCTTAGCACAGAAAACTCAGTGGTGATGACGGGAAAGAAACAGAGCCCCATTTGAGCATACTAGAGACACTAAGTCAGTGTATGACTAAAAACTAGGGAATAACCTAAACAATAAGAATTGCTACAGATTGGTTTTGATTTGAGAGAGGTGACAATGCAAACTCTTTAAAGGAAAGTAAAGAAACAAGACATTCTTGATCTATTGAAGAACAGATGCAATTGTTCTAGTCTGGCATTATGAAAACACCAAGGATTATTACATCAAATACACAGCACAGAAAGAGACCACTCAAATGTTAATGCTCCACTTAAATCTCTGCAGAAAGGCTATGAAATCTAAAGAACCCTGAATACACAAGTTTCAGAGGGTTAATAGTATTGGATTTCAAGAACAATGAAGCTCAAGTAATACACTCAAAAGTGTAGCATTACAACAAACACATTGAAACATTCAACGTAATTGCTACATCAAAGCATACTGCTCCTTTTTCCTTTAAGTAAACTTTCCTGCAAGTATCCTTACAAATCATGGTCACCAAAATTTAACACAAATGCTGACTGCCAGCTATTGATCAGTGATTGGAAATGAATGACAAATGCACAGGTATAAAAGTAGACATCCTTTCTTCCCTTCCCTTCCTCAGTGATGCCAATTCCCCAGCTTGAATGTAACCTTCAGTTCAGAATGGAAGTACAAAGAATTCAGTTTTCAGCTTGTACGTGCCCAAAGACATGTTGAAATTAAATAGCAAAGAGGAAAACAAAGTAGATTCCCTTTAATTAATCTCACAGATGCAACTACGAGATAGGATGAAAATCAATAGCTTACAGCACCTCGGAGGCCAAGCAAGTATTCCCAGTTTGCAAATCCTACAATGTAGAAAAGCCCTCTCTCTAATAAAATTGGAAGGTGCTTAATAAACCAACCGAGCCATATTCCACACACAAGTAAAAACAGAAACTGTTGGAAAAATTCAACAGGTCTGGTAGCATCTTAGAAAGAAAGCAGAGTCAATGTTTTGAGCCCAGCTGTCACATTAGACCTGCTGAATTTTTCGATCAGTTTATGTTTTTCTTTCTGATTTTCAGCATCCAGGTTTTTTTAAACCATATGCCATGTCTTTCCTAAGTAATTTAAAACAGCACACAGCTCAAGTGTATTCTGTTGGCAAAGATCGATTCTCTGCCTATGATTGCATGTCACTTCTATCAGGAATAAATGAGCCACGTTATGAACTTTACAGAGAATATGAACTCAAAATGTTAGGATAGGTGTTAGGCACTCAGGGTTGTACACTACCCAACAACAAAAACACAGATGTCATAAGTTGTCTAATTTGACACCCATTCATACAGGAGTACTCACTAGCTGTGAGCAAAAGAAAAAGATTCAAAGCACTTGCTTTTTCTTTTAAATTGCCAGCATCTTGGGAAGCCTATAGTTATTTATTGTTTTTTTCATGGAAAAACTTCAGCCAATTGATGTCAACTTACCAACCAGTCAGTACCTTTTCATCTTTTAATATAAATTATAGCGATCACTTGTAATTTGGATTCTTGCAATTATCACAGAGTGCAAGATGGAATGCTTTGGAAACATGTTTTAGCAACAGAAATTCCCCAAATAAGTTATGAAACATTTTCTAAAATACCATTAATACCAATAATAGCAGGGAGAGGCACTGGTGGAATCATCACTGGACTGTCCAGAGACCCAGGTTCAAACCTTGCCACGGCAGACAGTGGAATTGGAATTCAATAAATAACTGGAATTAAGATGATGACCATGTTTCCATTGTCAATTGTCAGGAAAACCTCATCTGGTTCACCAATGTCCTTTAGGGAAGGAAACTGCCATCTTTATTTGCTTTGGCCTACACATGGCTCTAAACTGACAGCAATGTGTTTGAGTCTTACCTGCCCTCTGGGCAGTTAGGGATGGGCAATAATTGCTCGCCTAGCCAGCGATGTCTTTATTTCATGAATGAATAAACAATACAACCTTTGTTCTCAAACTGTCTTTTAGACATTTGACATCCTTCCTGAAGGAAGGTTAAATCTGTTCTTAACCAACAACTTGCATACATAGTGCTTTTTTTTGTGATGCACTTCATTAAAGATTTAAATAAATGAACCTCTAAGTGTCACCTCTCTTAATTCAAAAGTAAGCTAATATGTACATCTTCCACTAATATCTACTTCCATATTTAAAAACCTCATGTCTTCTTGTATTGTGCAACGCCCATCAAATCAATAAACGCCTTCAATTTCAAGTCTCTTTCTAGCCCTCTTCAGTTTATCCTAGAGACCTTTTCGGTGCCATTTTTTAAAAATTCATGCACAACATATGGGATTCACTCAAGATTAGGGATTCACTCAAACTGAGCCAGCAACTTTCTGCTTTGGTTTAAAAATGCACAAGAGTTGAATTTCAGAAGTGACATTTGTGCCACAGAAGTGCCAGGCAGTGCCCATTTTCAACAAGAGAGAATCTGACCATTACCCTTTGACATCAATGGCATTACTATCGCTGAATCCTACACCATCAACATCTTGGGGTTACCACTGAACATAAACTGAAGTGGACCAACGATATAAATACTGATGCTGTAAGGACAAGTTAAAGGTTAGGAATCCTGAAGAAAATAACTCTGCTACTGACTCTCCAAAGGCACATGTCAAAAATGCAATGGAATGCTCCCCACTTGTTTGGATGAGCGCAACTCCAACAACACTCAGGAGGTTTGACACTATGCAGTACAAAACAGCTCACTTCATTGGCACAACATCCAAAAGTATCCATTCCCTTCACCACAAATACTCAATACACTCTGCTGCCACTATCTACAAGATACACTGAAGAAATTCATTTCTGTTCCCTTGACAGTACCTTCCAAATCCACAATGACTACCATCCAGAAGGACAGAGCAGTTGCTACATGGCAACAGCACCACTTGCAAGTTCCCTTCTATGTCACTGAGCATCCTGACATGGAAAAATAATGTCATTCCTTCTGTGTCATTGGATCAAAATCCTGAAACTCCCTCCCAACAGCACCAAGAGTGTAGCTACACAAAATGGCCTGCAATGGGCAGTCAAGAAGGCAGCTCACCACCACTAGGTGAGCAATAAATGCTGGCCCAGCCTGCAATGCCCACATCACATGAATGAAAAAGATCTCGTTTCACATTGAAAAGTAACCTACTACCTTGGTTAACTGTATATGTATAAGCCATAAAACCATGCCAATGCAATTAATTTTAAATAACTTTTTAAGTTCATACATAATTTAATATCTACAAATTAAGAATGCACAGGCTTATGGGAAGTCATCAGGAAGAATAGCACAAAGTGAAATACTTATTTGGAGAGCTAATGCAGACACAGCACGTCAGCGCTCTAACAACTTTCAGATACTGGTACAATGACAATGTCACTGATCATAAAAGAACACAACAGCATGTGCTGGCTTCCAAACACATTAGTTTCTATTGAAGTTACAAAAATGAACTCTTACAAATACAAACCATCTTTGGTTCATTTGCTTCCGCATCTTTTCAACCAACATACCTGAGGGATTTCTTTAGACCCCAGAGCTCGAGGACCATCACGGTTCAGGAAGCTACGGTAGGCCAGGTAATTCTGACGCTTCTTTTCAGCGGTCTCTGGGTTCTCAGACTAGAGAATAAAGATACAGAGTGCACCGTCAGAAGCTGTCTTCAAAATACCAAGTGACCCACAAAAAAAACCGCTCAGACTTAACACACTTCTGCTGAACACATTAATCAGAAAACATACTTTTCTGATTAATGTGTTCAGCAGAAGTGTGTTAAGGCTGGAAAATAGAATTGACTACAGCAACTGTTTTATTAACTGGCACCTTTGGGACCAGGAGTGCATTGATTGATCTAATATTCTACATAATCAATATAATGCACAAGGTATACACATCAATTTTATCCTTTATTCATAGCATAAATAATAATGCAACTTTGTTTTAAATAAAACTTAAAAGCAGACAGCCTTCTCACTCATACCCTCAACTGGACATTGCATTAGATTACAGTATTTGAGAAACAGACTCGAAATTGAATCAACTGTTAATATTTTATGCAGCCATTCCAGTGAAGTATATTTGCAATGACAAACAAATTAAAACACTATCATAAATGGACAGAATAATACAGTAAACTTTATAATCTTTGCCAGTTTATCAATAGTGCCAGTTCATAAGGTGCCAATTAAAACAAAGATTGCTGTTTATCGATCTATTCCTTTAGACAGCAGAATATCCAAGTTGCAAAATAAAATGGTCTCGCCAAACAGCTGATATTTTAATAAATATTCTTTCAAAATTATGAAATCTAGTCAAACCTGTCAACCTAGTTGAGATGATGATTCCAAATAACTTGCTAAATGATTAAATGCAATGTGGGACAAAACTTTTACACAGATTGGTTCAGGCTTGAAATGCACCACCTGGAAGTGTGGTGGAGACAGGTTCAATTGAAGCATTCAACTGTGTATAAGATGATTATTGAAATATAAATAATGTGCATGGTTATGGAGCCAATGGCTCTGAGTGATTATGCTCAGACAGCTGATGTAGACATGATGGGCCAAATGGCCATGAGCTGTACCAAAATACAAAGAACATTACAGTGCAGGAACAGATCCTCCGGCCCTCCAAGCCTGCGTAGATCCAGATCCTCTATCTAAATCTGCCGTCTATGTTTTAAGGATCTGTATTCCTTTGCTCTGTGCCAATTCATGTATCGGTCTAGATACATTTTAAATGATGCTATCATTCCTACCCCTACCCCTCCTCCAGGTGGTGATTTCCAGGCACCCACCACCCTCTACGTAAAGAACATTCTATGCATATCTCCCTTAAACTTCTCCCCTCTCACTTTGAACTGGCGACCCCAAGCCTAGCAATTAAGTCCTCCATTCTGGGAAAAAGTTTCTTGCTATCCACCCTGTCTACACCTCAACAAATTTGTTTCCCCCTCAACCTCCTCATTTCCAATGAAAATAATCCTAGATCTACTCAACCTTTCCTCATAGTTCGCACCCTCCATACCAGGCAACATCATGGTGAACCTCCTCCGTATCCTCTCCAAATCATCCACATCCTTTAGGTAATGTCGCGGCGACCAGAACTGTACACAGTATTCCAAATATGGCCGAACCAAAGTCTTATACAATTGTAAGATGACCTGCCAACTCTTGTACTCGATAACCCATCCAATTAAAGGAAATCGTGCCGTATGCCTTCTTGATTACTCTACTGACCTGCGCTGTTACCTTCAGGAAACAATGGACCCGAACACCCAAATCTCTCTGTACATCAATTTTCCCCAAGACTTTTCCATTGACTTTGGAATTGCATCTTCCAAAATGCATCACCTCGCATTTGTCTGGATTGAACGCCATCTGCCATTTCTGTCCAACTCTCCAATCTATCTATATTCTGCGACAGTCCCCTTCACTATCTGCTACTCCGCCAACTCTGCAAAACTTGCTAATGAGACAACCTACACATTCCTCCAAATCATTTATTTATATCAAAAACAACAGCGGTCCCAGCACATATCCCTATGGGACACCACTGATCACAGGTCTCCATTTTGAGAAGCTCCCTTCCACTACTACTATCTCCTGTTGCCCAATCAATTCTCCATCCATCTAGCGAGAACACCCTGGACCCCATGCAACTTAACCTTCTTCATCAGCACACCATGGGGAACCTTATCAAAAAAAAAACTTTTGGGATTCTGGGAAAGGTTTAAATATTTATTAAAGCCTTCGACAAGGTTCTGCATGGCAGACTAATTAGTAAAGTTACATCACATGGGGACTCAGGGCGAGCTTGGCAGTTGGATACAAAATCGGCTTAACGGAAAGTGACAGTGTGATTGTGGAGGGTTGTTTTTCAGATTGGCGACCTATGACCACGGTACCCCACAGGGATTGACGCTCTGTCCACTTTTAGAGTCAGAGATGTACAGTATGGAAACAGACCCTTCGGTCCAACCAGTCCATGCCGACCAGATATCCCAACCCAATCTAGTCCCACCTGCCAGCACCCGGCCCATATCCCTCCTTTCTATTCATATACTTAAATGTTGCAATTGTACCAACCTCCACCACATCCTCTGGCAGCTCATTCCATACATGTACCACCCTCTGCGTGAAAAGATTGCCCCTTAGGTTTCTTTTATATCTTTCCCCTCTCACCCTAAACCTATGCCCTCTAGTTCTGGACTCCCCGACCCCAGGGAAAAGACTTTGCCTATTTATCTTATCCATGCCCCTCATAATTTTGTAAACCTCTATAAGGTCACCCCTCAGCCTCCGA